>NC_082394.1:568300-678300 GCF_031168955.1 Gadus macrocephalus
CATGGGCTGTCCTTTATAAAAGGACACAATTCGATTATCTTTACAATGTCATCAAACAGAGGTAAAGTAATACACTATCAATATGAACCAGTTAACTCCACAGGAGTTAAAGAGACAGGAGTTATTCCTTGACAGGGTCTGGAAGACATTCTCTGCACAGCAGAGATTAAACGGTTACCTTTTACATTGTAAAGGCACACAAACTTCTCAAAGAAGTTAACAAACCACAGTTAGAAGGTGCTCTGTGTCCGGGACACCTCGACCACATCTAGTCCTTAGAATCAGGAATATCCTGAACAGCGTTTGGAACGGAGAACATCCATCCAGGGAGAGGGAGGGGGTCCGGGGGTCTACCAGGGCCTCCACACCGGCCTCGGGGACCCAGGACTCTGCTTCTCCCGGCCCTGCAGGCTGTGGAGCTGCTGGGCGGAGGACAGGGGAGACGGGGGGCTCTGGTCCCCGCCGCCCCCCCACGTCTTCTGGGCGGCCTGCAGGGCCGGGAGGCGAGGGAGCGCCACTTCCTCCACCGAGTTGGCGGACAGGAAGTGGAGCGTCTCCTTCCAGCAGCGGGCGTAGCCGCGGCGGTGGGCGGCGTGCGGAGCGGCGCTCTGGGCCTGGAGCTGCTGCCGGAGAAACATCACCGTCATCTCCAGGACGTCAGCCTTCTCCAGCTTGGTGTTGGGCTCCTGCTGCTGGAAGTCCTTCTCCAGCAGAGCTTTGAGCTGCTCGATGCAGCTGTTGATGCGGTCTCGGCGCATCTTCTCCACCAGCGGCTTCCTGAGCTGCAGAAGCAAAGAGGGGAGCGGGTTAGAGGTCTGGTCCCTGGGAGTCAAGGAGACGAGTCCACAGCGCTGGGAGCCGTCTGGGCTCAGAGAGGTAGTGGTACTTACTTTGTGTTTGTCTTTGGTGGAGAGCGCAGAGCAAGGGAAGTCTCTGGTGGTGGTAGGAGCCATTCTAGTGGAGGGAGGGAGAGCAGTGCTTCTCTTGGACAGCAGAGTGAATTGTGATCACAGAGAGGTCTCCCTGCCCTATTTATAGCCGGACATTAGCATTACAAAGCCCTGAGTCCCGGGCTGGATTAGCTTTCCCACACTCTGAGGCCTGTGGGCGGGACTCCACACCAATAGGAGAGAGGCATCAATTATCTCCTGGTTGACTGGCCTCAACACAGGCAGTGGTGCTGCAGCCAGCCAAGGTACAGAGCCAACACAGGCAGGTCGTTACACTTTATTACCTGGGAACCTTCCCTCTGTCTGGGGGACGGGCCCCTGCAGATGGGGAGTGGGTGAGAAAGCGTCCGATAAGGGCCACTTCAGGCCATAAAGATAACACACACACACACGCACACTTGCACCCATGCTCACACACACGATGTTTGTATGCACGTAAAATCAATAATAATTTGCTCAGCGTAAATCCTTTTTTTTTAATCCCCTCAGGAGGTTTATTTAGAGACACATTAATGATAGTATTGTTAAAATAAAATACCAACTTAAATATGGCAGTGCACCTGAATACCTGCAATAACCTGTAACATAACAACCACATACAACTCATGAGTTGACTCAATTTCCTTTATAGATACTTTTTGGTTTGAAATAAGAAAGGGAATAACCGGTCATTAGCTCAGAGGTATAGGCTACTAGAAACTGCACTACAACTTTACTGATGACTCATGATGGGAGCTACACGAAGCGGCTTTTAAGGAGGGAATGACGTCCATATCTTTTTGAGGATCAGGGATAAAATCTAATCAGTTTGACTTCCCGTTCAGTAAAGCGTGCGGTGTCATCATGCCAAGTTACAGCATGCGTCCCACTGTCCTGACCTTCACCCGGCTGTAACGGCACACTTCTCTATTCCTGTTAATATTCCCACTTCGCTCCCAAACCGACCCCGCCCCCTCGACGAAGCCACATGCGTCAATACACTCGCGCACAGGTTCGGTACGGCTTGTTATGTATTCCTGCTGCGTGGCGCGTGGGTGCCTCCGAACACCTTTGATGTGGGCGGGAAGTTCACTCGTGTGTTGCCACCTCCGTTTATTCGGCTCGCGTCTTCGATCCGTTCTCACGGTTAAACCGAGACAGCCAGCCGGGTGAGTTGTGAAGAAGCCGTCGTGGCACGCTTTCGAGGTGCAGGGACACATGTCACATTAGGTCTGAACAGATACAGCTCACAGGAAGTTGTAGTGGCGGGTGGCGGATGCAATCAGGTTTCATGGTTTGGCGCCTCGCCTTTATGATAGGACCTTGTGTTGATCTGATGACTGTGGGAAGGCGCAAGGTCCACGTCCACGAGCGACACGAGCCAGAGCGCCATCCTTTATAAGCCCCCCCCCAGTATATGGAGGTGTGAGCACATCTGTGCGCTAGGGTGTCCAGATCCCAATTCACCAGAAGTGGGACAAAGACTACGTTTGTGCGGGACAAAGTGGGCAGGCCCGGTTTTACGTGAAATTACGCACACCTCCGAGCGGGGGCCCGGGGCGGGGGGGGGGGGGGGCGGCGCGCGACACAGCTATTTCATAAATGCAATGCGAGGTTGAGATCTCAATCATGGAATGTTGCCCTATGTCCCGAAATAGCGAACCAATCAAGTTGCGCCATTTTGGGAGGTTCACGTGTAGCATATACTAAATTACAATATAACATAATATTAATCCCGTTATATTCCTATATTTAGTTGTATTGAATTCACCGTTTCAATAGTTGTTTGTATCAATGTCCTCTAGAGGGGGCTGTTGATGAAGCCTCGTATCTATAGGCATGCCATTTGAGGCGCAAGTCGGTAGCCTAATTAAAGGGCTAGTGAACCCAAAACCGTTTTTTGGTTTTTAAACGTAGCAATATGGGTTATGTTGTTGTCAGCATAGTACTATCTTCCATTATATCAGTGTCACTAAAATAACTAGTAGACTGTCATTTAGAGAAAACAGGAGAAGAATATTTTGTTTTTACCAGTTTGTGAATAGGCAGCGTTTTATTTGTATCTCCGCATCCAAGAGAGGGTTAATCTTCTCGGACACTTTAAAGTATAACACCACGTTGTGTTGCGCATTTAATACACATCATTGCTCATTATAATACTCATACACACAACGACTGTACAACAAATATATTACAAAGTAGGCGTGGGTTGTAGCAATGGGATAACATGGTCCTTCCTAGACCACTGAACCCAAAAGCCTTTGTTTTATCATCAATTGAAGCATTTTCGAACCCCCGCTGGAAATATTCAGGTCTAATTATTATAACTTTATTCAAGACACAGGAAGGTCCACATAGACAGCACACTACATATATATACACATATACATATACGTACACATATATATATACGCATATAAATACACACACACACACACACACACACACACACACACACACACACACACACACACACACACACACACACACACACACACACACACACATGCATATATAAAACAATATAAAACATTTAAGAAGGAATGCAAATGAGGCATTATCAATTATAATACACACATAATTAAAACACATACAAGCTTCGGGTCCAATGTTTCCAGTAGCAAGATGTGTACCTTGTGTCACTCTGAGAGATATCAATTAGAGACACAATAATCGTGTTCATAGACCCAGTCAATCTGCCCATGAATCTATACATTACATTTCTCAGAACAGCATTGAAAGTGGGCACATTGTTTGTCACAAACATTTCACTGGCATTACCCCCCCTGGGAGTTTTAAGCAAAATTCTCAGAGCATCATTATATGCCACATGAAGTTTTTTCATTTTCGCTTTACTGTAATTACCCCACAGGTGGGCAGTATACATTGGAGTGCAATACGCTTTGAAGAGCGATATTTTAACATCAGTAGTAGGGCCCGACCGATTTATCGGCCTGCCGATTTAATCGGCCGATTATAGCCTTTTTGAAAATAATCGGCATCGGCCAAAAAGACGCAGATTACAACCGTTTTTTTTTTTGTTTTTTTTTAGAAATGTTATTGCGATTAGTATCCTGCAGATTGCGCTCCTACTCGCCTTGCTAACTAACAACTTTAGCTGGAGTAAAAAAGAGGAGATTGAATTTTACCATACAACATGAAAGCACGCTCGCTCAGGCAGCTGCACGCTCACCTCACCAATGTACACAAGACGCGTTGTTTGAGCATGTTGTGCCTGTTTTTCTTTAGGTCCCAGGCCATGTTAATTTGTTATACTGTAGACTAACGGTGAGACCATACTGCTCAGCACGCACGTGTTAGTCACTGCTCACAAGCGCAGCACATTGGGAGTTAGTTATTTATTTTACATTTTACATTACACTCATTTGACTGTAAATGTATTCTAAAACACTCAAAGGTTCTGCATTCAATTCACATATTCGTCAAAAGTGTTTAAAGTATATTTAAGGTAAAAAACTACGTTTTATATATATATATATATATATATTTTTTTTTTAATCGGCCGATTAAATCGTAATCGTAATTTTTCTCTGAAAATAATCGGCATCGGCACTCAAAAATCAATATCGGTCGGGCCCTAATCAGTAGTACACATGTGGAATTTGCGCGCCAGCATGTTTGCCTGCCCATACAGTATACCACACTGACGCTGCACATCATCATCATCATCATCATCATCATCATCATCATCATCATCATCATCATCATCACAGAGGTCATCTCTTATCACATGTCCCAGATATTTAACCTTCTTTACAACCAATAGCGGTTCACCTGCCAGTGAGAAAGAAGGAAAGACAAGCTTCCTATCCTCCTTGGTTCTAGCAATCAGTACCACACTCTTCATTGAGTTAAATTTGATATCATGCATTAAGCCATATTGAGAGCATATTCTAAGAAGCTGCTGCAGGCCAGCACTGGAGGGAGACAGTACCACCAAATCATCAGCGTAAAGCATATGATTAATGAGGCTATCCCCCACCAAACAGCCAGTTCTACACTCCTTTAGCTCTTCAGATAGATGATCAGATTGAATAGAAGCGGGGACAGAATTCCGCCCTGCCGCACTCCATTGGAGACATAGAAGGGTGTGGATACACTCATCCCCCACCTAACTTGCATAGTTTGGTGAGAGTACCAGAACTGCAGTCTCCTAATTATATAAGAGGGGACCCCTCGCTCAAGTAGTTTAGCAAACAGTTTCCCATGATTGATACGGTCAAAGGCTTTTGACGCATCCAGGAAACACATGAAGACTGTGCTATTTCGTGATCTGTACCTATGGACAATTTCTTTAAGTGCATAAATACACAGATCAGTTCCATGCTTACTCTTAAAGCCAAACTGGTTATCTGTTGATGCTATATAATCTGCAAGCCTATCCTTAAGGATCCCTTCTTGTACCTTGGACAGTATACTTGCAAGTGCAATAGGCCTATAGTTATCAATACTAGTTAATTGACCAGTCTTATTTTTAAATGCAGGTATCAACAAGACAGATAACATGGATCCTGAGAGTATGCCATGCTTTATTAACCCAGAAAAGCATAGAGCAAGTAACACTGAAATACTTTGGCTAGAGTATTTCAGATGTTCTGCTGTTATTTTATCCTGCCCACAGGCTTTGTTTATTTTTAGTTTCTCAATAGCATAAGATACTTCATCTGGCCTGATGACTACACCATCACTGTGAGGTATTTCACCTATGTTAAACACATCACTCTTCACACAGTTAAAAATGTTCTCATAGTGTCTCCTCCATAGCTCTGCAATGTTTTCAGGTTCAGTAATGCCATCAATGCTAGAAGGCAGTGGCATCTTGCTGTTGTTTACCACCTTCACCTCCTTCCAGAACTCATATACATTATTAATTTGTAACTTTTTCGCCATAGAGTTCGCCCTCATAGTCTGCTCATTTCTTTTTATAAAACGCACAGCATATTTAAATCTAGCATTAGTCCGTACCTTGTGCTCACAGACTGGGCCATGCCTCAGTTTGCCTGCTAAAACCCATCTTCTAAAAGCATCTTTTGCCTCCATATGAACTGCATGAACATAGTCATTCCACCCTGGTCTCACAATATGTTGTTTCACCACTTTTCTTCTCAGTGGTCCACTTCCAACAACTAGACAGTTCACAATTTTATCATACATTGCACACAGGTCATTATTATGACTTACATTCTTACAGTTGATATTCCCACACATAATTGCATCAACAGGTAACTCAATAATTCCTAAGTACACATCAGTCAGTAACTTGTAATATTGCAGGTCAACATCTGTGAGCCTAGCCCAGTCCAGCGTCTCACTTGGTTTATGGCTGTCATTACAGACAAGCTCAGGTAGGCCCTTGATGTTAATGAACATAGAGACCGGAATATGATCTCCAGTGGCCATACCATATAAGATCTCAGCCTCCTCTATACAAGCATGTGCATCAAATGTAGACATACAGTGGTCCAACCAGGATGTAGTATGCCAAGCTTCACTCACATGTCTATAACTATCAGCTGGCAATAGTTCCTTACTGGACAGAATCACCTTGTTATCTTTGCAGAATTGTGTCAGGTGTTGACCAAACAATGAGTTAGTATCTGATATATCAGCATTCAGATCCCCCAAGACAAATATGGATGTATACTCACTTTCCCTTATATATGACCCAATAAAAGCAAGCTTATTCAAGTACTCATCTTCATTTTTGTGACATTCATATGGAGTGTATACATTTAAGATTATAAAAACATTCTTATCCTGCACCACCTTGATTCCTATGCACCAATCCACATCTAACCTGATCACAGTGACCAATGAGTCAAGTTTCTTATGCCAGAATATAGCCACACCACCTGGGATCCTGCCACGCAGAATTCTGGTGTTAAGGTCTGTCGTAGATTCCCCTGCTCCATGGAAATCATTATGCACAGTGTTCAGTTTATCCAGACAACAAACCACATCCGCATGCTCAAAGAGTTTGTCAATAACAATGCGTTGGGCTCTCGCTCCAGCGCCCTGTCCAAGTCGCAGACCACGGGAGTTATAAGACACAACTCTCATAGCAGTTCATCATTGTTTATCATGCACAGGAAGCCCTAGGCTCAGGCGCACTCATCCCTGTGCCATGTGCTGCTATAACACCTGCCCCTACCGCAGCCCCAGGACGTTGCTTGTGCTTGCCATGTTTTCTGTAAAAACTCCAACTTAATATTGTTGTCCTAAAAAAGTATTTTAAGTTTTTAAGACTTGAAAAAATAAATTATTCATATTTGACTTCAAAATGTAAGTAATTCCAGCAAACCATGCATTTTTTATGTCTCAACAGCATTTTGTAAGTTACCACGACTTATTTCCTTCAGTTGGGATGCACAACCTGTGCACAACAAGTGAAAAAGTTCTAGCAACTCGTATGTCCTCGTCGTAAAATGCGGGAAAGCCAACTTTCCGAGTTGAGGTTTGTTACCTGAACTCACACGAGTGACGAGTCATGTTTTGTCAGGGCTGGAGACAACACAGGCAAGTTTTAACCTTCTTTCCAATTAGACTTGGGCCGAATCTCGATTCTTCCCCTTGCCCCTTTTGCTTTGTCTTTGTCTTTGTCTTAACCCTAGCACTTGCAAGTGTAAGGGCCAAGGGCTGAGATCTTTCCCCTATGAAATGAGACGCCACTCGGTTTCGGGTACGTCATCATTCATCGTCGCCAGCTGGCTGCCCCGTCACCAGAGCGCCGAAACGCCAATAAAAGCCAGAGAAGAAGAGCGATATATATATATATATATCTTAGATGCTGCCGCCATCGTTGAAGAGTTGAGGGTTTGTGTAGCATAGTGGTGAAACGGATCAGTGTGTCCACGGTTCGGTTCAGATAACCGTTTTGGGCCTCGGTTTCGGATACGGTTCGGATCATGTCCGTGATAGTAAAAAGGCGGACTTTTTTTTGACGGAGGGTTTGGGGGAGAAACACAAAAATGAATGAGACCCACAGGCTATTTGCAATGTGTTAATTGACTGCAATCAGACAACTTGCAAGGCTTTTTTGTGCAATAAATGTTCCCCTAAATGCATTTGAAAACATGGTGCACTGAGTGTAACATGTAAGGGATAACGGCCGACGAGGCTTAGAACTCTGGCGACGAGCGCAACGAAGTTTAAAGCCCAGTTTGTTTTGAACGCTGACAGGCTGAAGGGAGGGGCGGGAAAAGTCTCATTGGCTCGGGCAGCACTGGAGAGAATGCATTCCGCTGGGTCCTAAACACCATTTTTGTATCGGACGTAGGCTACAGTAGGCAAAATACGCTACATAAGGCAATGCCTTCATGAAACCGAAATCCGCGGATCTCCAGAATGCTCCGAACTGTGGTAAACGAACCGAACGGATTCGGATACAATTCGAATCCGCTGCAGCAGGCCTAGCATCTAGCTGGCAAGCTACCATATAAGCCAATGGAGTGGTGGTATACGCGCTAATTGTATCCTAAAACTACCGTTTGAAAGCTTCAGTTAAGACCTACAATACTATGCATCGTTCGTGTAGCACATTTCAGATCAAACCGAGTCATTATAAACATATAAAAAGTTGTGTAGATAGCTGTAAAATATTCCTCGCATCAAGCAGCCATGTTTTTTTTTAAATTCCCGGTTTCGCTATGTGCTCTGGGATAGCCCTTGGAGGAGCAAGTGAGCTCTCAAATCATCTTAAAAATAAGGGGTACATAGCACTCAATCTTATCCCTTAATCTTGATCAAATTGGGTATTGAGACACCACTAGCTCTCACATGAACGCGCAACTTCAAGGGTAAGGGGGGAGATAAGGGGTAAGGGGAAGTATTGAGATTGGGCCTTGAAGTGTGAGTTTTTTCATGAATGTGAATATAATACACGATAAATAAGTGGATAAGGTATGCATTTTCACTGACGATAGTATGACCCTAAACAGAATAAATAATGCTCGCCGTCGCCGTTAGCTTTAGCTTATCGCAAGCTAGGACGAGGCCTGCGGTGCTTTTCTCGGTATGTTCAAGCAGCAAACAGCGCAGTCGTGCGAGAACGGCGCTGCAGTCCTTTCAGACCGGCAAGTTCAAATACTCGGTATTCTACTAGACATATCTCGTTATTGCAAGAATACAGTAGCATACACTTCTAGCTATGTGTAACTAACTGTTAAATTAAGGAAGCTGTAGGACGGTTTTCCACGCCGTACGATTACACTTTTTTTCAATGGAGTCTGGTGGCTTATAAGCTCCAAGTCACCAGACTCCATTGGAAAAAAAACAGATTTTACGGCGTGTAAGACCGGTCTACAGCTGCCTTAATTAAACGGTTAGTTTGTGGGTTCTATTGTGTGGTTGTTGTATTTCAGTGGATACTAATGAATACTAGCGTTTTCGCTGGGACATGTTGTGCTTTTCAGCCGTTCAGCCAGGCGGGCGCGTGCATGCGGGCACACCATATATAGTATTATGCTTCATTCAGTGATGCACTAAATTGTGTGATTAAATTTGTTTAGTCCTCTACCTACAGTAAGTTAATAAAAACGAATGAATTAAACTAAGAAATTGGACGAAATATATCAGATAAACTCACCATTGACGTTTTCCTGTTTGCTCTCTACTTTAGTACATGTTACTTTGATTTTGTAGTAATGTTTTTTATCCATCTCTTTGTGTTTAAGACAAATTACATAACAGGACACAGACAGACCGCAGCATTGAAGGGCCTTCCTTTATTTCTCCGTGAGAGTCACGAGAAGCTGTTCAGGAATTGTCTGGTGAGTGGTCATTAGTAGCAACCGTCACTTGGATTATACTGTTACTAACAATATTGTAAAATAGACTGCTTGGATCATAATGTTTATTCTGTTATTGACTTTAACCTCTCTGCCCTTTATTTTCATCCAGTTTATCAATTCCAATGTTCTCCTTGCCCTCTTTATGTCAATGCATTAAGTGTCGTAAAAAGCTGTACTTCGTTGGCTATTACTTTATTTAGTCTGAAACTTACGAGATGGAAATGTTCTGTTTTTTAACATAAGTGTCTCAAGGTAAAATAAATATAATATTTTTTATAGTTATTTGAGAGTAAGAGCTTATTCTGAGCCATAGGAATTTAAAGACAAACCTTTTGTTTCATTTATTAATCATACATTTGTCTATGTCTGTCATCACAAGGATACTGACCCAGAAGAGGAGAAGACAAGGGGTCTCAAAGTGGGGATACTTTCTGTGATGGAGGATCAAAGTTCTGCTCCTGCAAGACTTAAAAATGTAGCTGTGGTTTTAGAAGAACATATCGTCTTACAAGACCTCCCTGACCTGCCAACGGCCCTTGCGTTGCTCTTTGGGCCGATATACGCTCTGAACATCCAGTTTCCCAAGGAACTGCGATACACCTTTGAAATGTTTCAAAAGATCTTTTTGGAGCTGGGGACAGATCTCTCTGCAAGAGTCAGATCCCTCAAAAACAAACTTCTTCTGTAACCCTGTGTCAGAACCTAATGTTGAGCTGCAAGTTCTGTTGAAAACAAACTTGTTGGGCCTGTTTTAAATTGTTAATGTTCATGCTGCCCTTTTGTATATTTACTTATTTTACTCAGTCCCCCAAATATCTATTCTCTTCCTGTCTATAGGAATAATGCTGTATTATGCATTTTAATACAGCACGTGCTGATATTCCAATGTTTTAAGAAAGCAACTGTTTCACCTGATCGGGTGAGCTATTGGTCTTCTGTGCTTTTGCACAGCACTTGAGACATGCAAGACATGTTCAATAAAAAAAGAATTGAATTGAGATATTATAGCCCCTGTAATTTCGTTCATGCATGATGTATTATATATAGAGTTACTGCAAGTTGAAGTTGAGTTATGAGTATGGCTTTAAAGTTTTCATATTTCAAAGTTATTGCAAGTTTGAGAATTCAAGATGACTAAGGATTTAAAGTATTCATAACTTAAAAATTTCCCAGGACTAGGTGGAGAGATTATCTCAACACTGGCCTGGGAACGCCTCGGGATCCCCCCGTCAGAGCTGGTCAATGTGGCCCGGGAAAGGGAAGTCTGGGGCCCCCTGCTTGAGCTGCTCCCCCCGCGACCCGACCCCGGATAAGCGGTCGAAAATGAGATGATGAGATAACTTAAAATGTCAAGTTACCGCAAAGTAAACATAAGTCGAGATGACTTGGGTTTCAAAGTTTTCTTAATTTAGAATTATGAGTTACCGCAACTTAGACTTAAGTCAGGATGATTAAGGATTTAAAGTAGTTTCAACTCAAAATTACGAGTTACTGCAACTTAGACTTAAGTCAAGATGACTAAGGTTTTAGCTGGCTCCTCAGCGACGGCCAACGCCGAGGCCCCGGGCGCAGGCTTCCTGTGACTTGGTCCGTGGAGCTGGGCCCCCTCACAGGTCATGATAGTGGCTGCATTCCCCTTGCTGGAACTGGGTTGCTCAATCACACTCAGGCGTTGGTTAATGTCTGTGGTTATTCGACAAAGGTTCTCACATACAGTCGACTGCTCACTCACAGCATTTTTCATGGAGGCTATCTCTACACTTAGGCGTTCAATCTTACTAACCAGGCAAGAGACATCAAGGCTATTAAAAGTCACTGGTGGTAAATCATCCAAGTGATAGGACACAAAGCGAGGAACATCCTCACCAACCTCATTCAGTAGTTTCAGACAACTCTTAACATTGTTGGCATCTTTCTGTAGTCCTTTGTAAGCTACACAGCGCTGCCCCGTGCCAGGACACAGTTCAAACAGGGCCTTCTTGGAGCTTTCAATCCACTCTGATCCAAAGTGATTTACAGCCATCAGGATAATGTCATCCTGAGGCACAGTCTTCAGTTTGACAGCAAGGAAACTTAACAGTTCATCTTCCACGATAGTTTTGCCATCAATAGTGGTGTAGATCTCAGGTTTAATCCTTTGTTTGATAAGACGCCGTGCGGCTGTGTCAACATCGGCGGCCATCTTAGATCTATAGAATATAAGAGCACCTTGTAAATAAATGGAACATGGCTGTGTCACGTTAAAATTGTACCGGGGGCGAAAATTGTACCGGCCTACGTCATCAGTTGTTGATAACTTGACAACTGATTTGATTGGGTTGTCCGTTGCCGGGCAGGTTTCAAAAAACATTCGGCTCATGTTTCCAAAGACAAAATAACATAATACAGATAACGGATCGCTAGATAACACTTGTTTTTACTTTATATTTGTATTGTATTGAATTGTTTAATCGAATTTAGCTAGTAAACTGAGTGTTTAAAGCAGGTTTCAAAAACCATTCGCGCTCATGTACCGAACACCAAATAATATAATACAGATAACGGATCGCTAGATAACACTTGTTTTTACTTTATATTTGTATTGTATTGAATTGTTTAATCGAATTTAGCTAGTAAACTGAGTGTTTAAAGCAGGTTTCAATAACCTGTCTTGTCACGCTCAATGAAGGAGTGCAATGAACGAGCATGAAAGTTCGCGAATGTTCAAGAACCTTCCTACGTCATTCGACGCGATCGCCCGTTGCCAGGCAACAGACGATCGCGTCGTCTGTTGCCAGTCAGGTTTGGAATTTGTCAACAACTGATGACGTAGGCCGGTACAATTTTCGCCCCCGGTACAATTTTAACGTGACAGGTGGCATAAAAAAAATATCAAAAGTGAAGTGAAGTCTTACAGTTCACTTCACTTCAATAAATAAGAAAATGAGTTGCTATGAAAGCAAAAAACATAACACACATAACAAATTAACCATTAGAGAGACACTTTAACAGCATTTAATTAAAATAGAGTCGCAAAGCCTATCAGAGATGATACCCCTCCCATACGTCTGACCCTAACTGTAGTGCCCCTGGGCACTAATGAGGGACCTTCGACATTGTGGATATGCCAATCAGGGATTATACATGCAATGTCTTAAACATAGTATAAAATGAGATCTCATCAATGGAAAACGATGTACAAGTGGGTGTTGTTCTCTGTCAAAAACTCTACAAATACAAACACTTTGAGTCATAGCCTCCAGTTATATTCACCGCTGATCACACACTCCTCCAGAGCATAAACTCAAACACAACATGCGCAGGATTATATTGTAGCATTAAATTCATATTCAGAAAGTGTTAACAATTAACATTCAAAATGTTTTGTTTTACTTTATTTATACAGGCGTTGTCTTATGGAGTTGTCGTGATCTCCGACTCATTCATTTAAATTCAGGGCATGTATTAGATTGGTGCTGTTGGTGATGACTGAGGTCACAGAGGCCAGTTTTTCAGTTTCAGATCGATTTTTCATGTTTGCTTGTATTAAAGTAAAAATCTCATTTATTTTCACGTAATCTTTGTCTGTTAAGTCACTGTCCATCACTGAATGAGTGCATGCTTATGGACCACTGGTGAAAGCCCTTGCATTTGAAGGTTTACAAATGTAACAAACTGGGAGTTGGTGTCATCACAGTTTATATCTCCCGGAAAAAGGATCTTTAAGGACCTGTTGATTTATTGTTTGTATTTTCTCCTCTTTCAAGGTGCGAGCAATTCAAAACGTGCAAAGGTTGGACATAGAGGGAATGGGAACAGTGCTATTGTGTTTGATTGTGCAATGCAATACTCAAACAGTTCATATTTTGAGTAACCTGGTGTCTGATACATCCATTTGTCTTACTATCTTTGTAACAAACTCCCATTTGTCACCTTACAAGCTGAAACCTTACTAACAATGTTTTGTGTTTTCTTTGATGGCAAAGTAAAAAAGCTCCCATTTCTTCAAAGACCACTGACATCTCTGGCCATCGACAGTCTTGATGATGTCATTTAATCATGCTTCACATATTCATCATAAAAGAATGGCAGACGGATCAGAAAGTCATATTCACTGTGGCCCTAAAAAGAGCATACATACACGTACATTTCTTCAACCTTTTCACAATAAATGCAAAACAAAAGCATCTTGACATTCCAGGGGCATGTTAACAGAACAAAACATGCAAACAAACAAAGATGCAAACAGAATTCTTAGGTTAACTCCTTGGGAGTATTTGCTCTTAATCCCCCATCCTTGTAGATGTTTAAAGAGAACATCAACCTTAAAGCCCTCCAGCCCTCCCCCAGGGGGCTTATGAGGCTGCATGTCGGCCAGCACAAAGCCTCAGCACAACAAAATTCATTCTAGGGAGAGTAGGGAACGTACACAGAGAAGGAACAACACCCACACACGATCACAAACTGGTCGACACGAAGCCCTTCTTTATAGAACTCTGTCCAAAACGCATATTTATGAAAACGTTGTGTCTCTAGGGCTGTTTGTCCTACTACTTTAGAAACATCGGGGTGCAATATGGCAGGCTCTGATGCAGAGGACCATATCCCTAGAGTAGATTGAAGGGGCCCATCACAAGGAGAACAAAAACATAATACTTTGTGTGATCTTCTTTTCATAAGATCATACAGATACACACTGCTCCGGCTTTAATGAGGCATTAGATCGCTCTGCAGAATGATATTTTTAGATTCTCAGATATAAATATTGTTCTTTTTTGTTAAGGCTGTGAAAGGGTATCTTTATTAATAATAATAATAAAGATTTGTTGCCCCGACTCTGGCCCTTCATAAGATGTCTGAACTTATTGCTCCGCTATCTTATTCCGAAGTAATTGTTTTAGGTGATTTTTAACCTTTAAGATTAGTTAACCAATGCATCACAGGTCTTAAAGAGCTTTCACGACCTGCACCTTAACCAGCTAATAAATGAACCCACTCTCCCTAATTTAAAAGACATTTCTCATTCCACTTTATTTTTTATTGATCTCATATTCTGAAATAGACCAGACAAATATGTTGCAAAGGAAGATTCAGATCTTGGTATTAGCGATCATTGTCCCTTCATTTGCATTCGGGACTGAAGATCGAGCTGACGGGTGTCAACCAAATGGAATTTTAAGCATTTCAACGAATAGTCCTTTTCAGGTGACCTATCTCTCAGTGACATAGCTGATACTCTCACAATTGCTGAATAATGAGATGGCTTTCAATCCATTTACTGAGCCCAATGATATCTGCTCTGCTTTCAATCCGTTTACTGAGCCCAATGATATCTGCTCTGCTTTCAATCCGTTTACTGAGCCCAATGATATCTGCTCTGCTTTCAATCCGTTTACTGAGCCCAATGATATCTGCTCTGCTCTCTCTACATTTTGCTGCAGCAGGATTCCTTTCTGAAAACACTGTCCCTGCCACTGACTCACAAGAAAATGACAACACATTCCCCGCCACCTCAATTCATCCCGCTGATAGCTGTGCTAGCTTGTTACCACTAGATTTACCTCAGGTGTACAATGCCCTGAGAAGCATTGACCTCAGAAAGGCCACTGGTAATGACAAGCTGGACCGATTCTTTTTGAAAACCTCAGCAACTGTCATTTCACCAACCTCTTCAATCTCTCCATAACAACTGGTGTTATTCCTGCAACTTGGAGAACAGCACTTGTTCTTCCATTACATAAGGGCGGTGGCAAGCTAACATGAACAAATATAGACCAATCTCAAAGCTATCCTGTCTTTCAAAAATTCTTGAATAAATTGTAAATGCTCCACTTAAATCACTTTTATCTAAATTCTCTATCTTGAGTCCATTTCAATCAGGCTTCAGACTAGGGGTGTGCACGGGTACACGTCTAACCGGTTAGTAAATCATAACCGTTTAGGAAAAATCTGTAAACGAAAACCGTAAGAAAAAAAAAATCACTGTGCCATTGTTTCAATGGGAATCACGACGGTCCATACTTTCAACATAAAGTGTACATATTTATAATTCGAAATTCGCCCCAGCCTTTATACCACAGATACTATACGGTCTATAGCATATACCTCGTTTTCTGATTACAGTTTAATGAAACAGTAAGCTGACAACATCCTAATTAACACCGCAACTGCAAATGAACTACACGTCCTAAATTGTACCAAAACAAAATGAATGTTATTCTCCAAAGCCAGGAACATAGATTTTAACAGTCTACAACTCTGTTCTAAAATAGGTACTGTTCTGGAAAGAGTCACCAGCTACAAGTATCTAGGAATTTGGCTGGATGAAAAGCTTGACTTTAAAACACATGTTGATCTGCTTGTGAAAAAGATCATAATGAAACTGAGATTACGCTACAGAAACAAATGTAGTTTTACTAACTTTGACAGGAAGCGTATTATTGAGGCCCTTTACGTATCTGTTTTAGACTATGGTGACATAATTTATGGAAATGCATCTCACAGCACGCCAAAACCCCTGGATGCTGTTTACCATTCTGCCCTCCTTATATCACTGGGGACAATTATGGTACACACCACTTTACTCTGTATAGCAAGGTTGGCTGGCCAGCTTTTTCTGTGAAAAGAGATGGTCATTGCCTTCTTACCACGTATTGCCTTCTTACCACGTATCTCTCCTCTCTCATTAGCTGGAATAGCAATACCCTCAGTACCCGCACCCAGAGGGGTCCCATTAAAAGACTGAATCAGGGAAGACAGCCTTCTGTCATAAACCACCTTCCATTTGGAACGAGCTCCAAAAATACTTGAAGTTGTGTGCTTTTGTTTCACTGAGAGAATTGATTAACCTCATATCCTTTCCTACACTATTCTCCTATAGTGACTGTAATTGCTAATTTTTTTGTATCCAAAATTGATGCGGCTACATTGTATTTTTACTTTTCTTTATTGTATTATTTACTTTATTTTATAATTGATTTTTCACACATTGATTTTTCCCTCAATGTGTTTTCCGAGGATAAATAAACTAAAATCAAAAATCAAATCAGTTATCATGCATATTCTTTTTAATCAAAGTTAAAACTGACCTTACTTTTTTTTTATGAATAATATTATTTCATGGTATGTTTGGCCGGTGTTTACTCACTAAAGTTTGTAAATACCCCTGGGGGGAATGGCATTTAGGTCAATATTTTCAGTCAGTATGTACAAGGATCTTGTGATGAAAAGCAAACAGTCCCAATGAGTAAATGTAAGAATTCAGTTAGTGTGATTGTTTGTTTGCTTGTTTTGGTATGTTGAGAGATGCTATAAAAGGAGCAGTCCCAGTCCAGATAGAGAACACATTCTGAAGACATTGTATCCTTGCATCTAGCTGAATACCTGCAAAAAATGGCTTCCTTCAAGTTATCAGTGATTGCCTGTAAGTACTTGCTTGATTATTACTCTTACCTCCTCCGTTTATTGTGTCTAAAACAAACTGTAGTTCATAAGAAAACCATTCTTCAAAACATGATTTAAGACTCTCAGTGAGATAGTCTTGTGGCGAACACTCCTGATGTTGGAGAAACAAATGATTCTAGAAAATGCCATGGATCACAGCATTGTCTGTCTTTCTTTCCCTCTTTCTTCAAGTATTGGCCATTGGGCTTTACCTGGACACGGTCTGTGGTGAGTAGTCATACAATACATAATTACTATTTATTTATTTTATCCAAAGCAATTTGCAGTCAATTCAGAAACGTTGTATTTATAAGAAGACAGGGGTTAGGTTACTTGCTCAGGGTGTTTTTTATGGGGAAGCATGCATGTATAAATATTTGTTATGAAAACATCAGAATACTTATCCTCCTAATCTTTGGAATTGTGCTTTTGTTTTACAGCTGCTTCTATAACCTTGTAAGTGCACTTAATCTGATTATTTTCTCACCATAACTTAATTTAGTGAGTCAATTATCGGTTTGTTGGTTTTTTATTTCATTAATTCATTGCAAATGAATGGTATCGCTCTGTCTTTCCATTTCAGGGAAGAAAAAGTTGAGACAATAGTGAACCGGTAAGCATCCCTTTTCTCTTCTGAATCCCTCAACCTCTCCCTTCCATTAACGACCTCTCCTTTACTCAGTTCAATGGTATCTCTTCTTCCCTTTACAGTACAATAACTGACCTTTCAGAATCAGCTGCTGAGGTTCTAAGCAGGTAAACCTCCTCTCTCTCCTGAATAAATCAAATTTCTATGGTTCAAATCTGCTACAAATGCATAACATTTTAAGCAGAAAGATCTAGATGCTTCTCCTTTTGTAGTCAATTGGTATCTTTCTTTTTTCTTAACAGTGACGCTGCGGTCGATTTGGAACAAGTGGCTGAGGAAATTAACAACACGTATGACTCCCCATGATCTCTCCACCATCTCACACTAATGCCTTGAAATCAGGCATCCTAATACTGAATTCATTGATTATTATGTAATTCATTGATCTATTTATCATTTTAAAACTTTTTTGATAAATTAACTACAAATCAATGGTATATATTTTCCCTACAGTGCAGCGATGAAAGAGCTTGATGCAGAAATTGTTGAATTTCTAAACAGGTAACCATCCTCGATCTCCTGAATACCTCTAGCTCTCTCTCAATAACCTCTTCTTGACCCCTAGCCTTTGTCACGACCTGTCTCTGGGGTCTGAAGTGGACATGGGGAGAAAAGTGAAATTAATGTTTGATATGAAACTAACTTTAGCCTGTCCAGTTCGGTTATTCCTTGGTGATTATTGCATGTTTGTGGTACAAATGCAAAACATTTTAAGCAGAAAGATCTAGATGCTTCTCCTTTTGTAGTCAATTGGTATATTAATTTTTCCTTTACAGTGACGCTGTGGTTGAATTGGAACAAAATAATGCGGAATTTCTAAACAGGTACGAGTCCCCTTCCTCCTGAATCCCTCTATCTCTCCACCATCTCTCACTGACACCTTGAAGAGTCAGTCCTTATAGTGAATTCCTCTGTTAGTATGTAATGAATTAGTCAATGAATCATTTTTTAACTTTAAACCACCTAACAAAAAATCAATGGTTTCTCTTTTTGCTTTACAGTTCAGTGGTGACTGACGTTTATGATGCAGTTGCCAAACTTGTAAACAGGTACCCATCCTCTCTCTCCTTCATACCTCTAGCTCTCTATTCCATTTGCGATCTCTCCTTGACTCTAGCCTTTCTCATGACCTGCCTAGAAGGTGTGGGTTACTGGCCTTAATTAACAGAGGTCAGAAGACCTCAACGCAATGGGGCCGTCGCACCTTGTTCAGTCAATTCCAGATGTTCATCGATTTATTCACTTTCTAACCAAAGTGGTTTGTTTTATACTTGACATTTATTCCATCAATTTACGACATTCTGTGAGAAAAAATTCAAATTAAGGTTAAATATGAAATGAACCTTACCGTGGCCAGTTCTGCTATTGCTTGCAGACTACTGTGGGTGCTACAAATGCATAACATTGCATGCAAATAGATTGAGATGCTTCTGCTTATGTACTCAATTGGTATCCTTCTCTTTCTCCTTCACAGTCCAGCTATGGCTGAACTAGGAGAAGCACTCCAGGCAGTTCTGGAAAGGTATGCATCCCCTCTCTCCTGAATCCCTCTATTATCTCTCAATGACTCTAGCCTTATAGTCAGTACTAATAGTAGTTGTTGGTATTGATCATTAATGGTTGCATTAATCACTTTGTTAATACGTTTTCTCCATTAATTCAGTAGTTACAAATCAATGGTATGTCTTTTCTTTTACAGTTCAGATATGGAAAAGATTTCTACAGCATTGGAGCATATTCTGGAATCGTAAGTAACCATTCGCTCTCTTCAATGATCGAATCTAATCTAATTATCTAATTTAGTACAAACATTATCAATGAATCAGTATGTATGGAATTTGTGGTATCAAATCAATGGCGTCGCTTTTTTTCCTTTACAGGGACGATTTCGCTTCTCTACATGTTGCATTGACAGTGGCGTAAGATTCCCCTCTGCTCAATCCCTCTACCTCCGTCATATGCATCTCTATATTATCTCTAATTTAATACATTATATTATCTGGTCAACTTAAACAAAATACAATTCTATAGAAAGGCCATTGCCGTAAAACTGTACTATAGTACAATCCACTGTTGTACATGTCTTAATTAGTATACTTAAAGGGCTAAAACACAATGCCATTTTGGCACCTTAGCGCAGAACTAATGTATGACTTTAATGGTAGCTTACATTAAGAGGTACAAATTTAATCTTACGAAGTGTCAACTTTCTCTTTCGTTTTTTCAGTTCTGACCAGGAGGAGAGTGCATTTGTCACCGAAGCAGACGCTGAATTGTAAGAAAACCCTTGATCGCTCATCTCTCTTGTTCCTCTGTTCAACCACTCATAATCTATCTATCTCTTCAAAAGACAAATTACAAATGAAATTTTACGACGTCAACAAGTTTACAGTAACTATATGTTCTTCCTTTACAGATCTCCTTCTCTTAAGGGATTTGCACAGTGCTTGGAATCTTCTGCTCAGTAGTGGCTTTTGGTCCACTTCCTACAGAGGTAAACACACACACACACACACACACACACACACACACACACACACACACACACACACACACACACACACCCACTCTCAGGGATAATAACTAAAAACAAACATTAATTATTCAACATATTATTAATTGTGTTTGTGTGCCTTTCCAGGTGCACTCTCCTTGCTACCTCGGAACGCATCTTTCAAGCATCTCCACGGTGAACAGGAACCAAATGCTGTGATGTTCTTTCTCTCTTCTCAAGATAACTGAAAAGTGATCAACCTTAAAATAAAAACTTTCTTGCATTCAATTGTTGTGTATTTCGTGGAATTATTTTGTGAAACTTTATTGTAAATTGAATTCAGTATGTTTCTCTTGGTATATGGGTTGGAACAGGTCAACGCAAATATCTGCATAACTAGCAAGATAATTAAAGCTCTGCAGTGCCAGCTGTGATTAATGAGTAAACTTTATGCGCCAGAGACATGTGTACCATCTCTGCAAAAATATTTCTGCCAGGTACGAGATAGACCTATCAATCAAAACCATTTATCTAATATGAGGATGGATAAATACGTTGACCCTCCAGAGGAGAGGGGCAGAGGCATTTTCAATTTTCAGATGTTGAAATAAGGTCTAAATTTTTATCTAAGGTCTAAATTCAGCTAAGGTTATAGGTTATATAAGTTACACAATGGTTTTCTATGTGGGTTAGCGGTTTGACTGTGTGTTTATATTTCAGCTTTAAATAATTGTCTCTATTTTTTGTCTGATACACACTTTGTGTCATGACTGTTGAACCATCCAACCATTTTCTTTTTCAAGTAAAGCACATTCTAGAGTGTTACTCTAGAACAGGGGTTACCACTTTTTTGGCTTGCTACTTTCAAAATGACCAGGTCAAAATTATCTACCTACATAAAGAAATGCTAAACATCTATTTATTTTTGTATACTGAGTACATGCTCTGAAGACTTGCACTAAATGGAGTCAGCCATGGTTGCTTAGTCCGGACAGTAGCTGCTGGTAGCTAGTCATGGTAATCAGTCATGGTGGAATGGTATTCACACTTAAATGTGACATATTATACCACCATGAGTGTGATTAGCTGTTACAAGCCGTTTTGAAAATCTTCCTTTTCTGACATCCCAAGTGGGCGTGTCCACCTAGATGTATGACAGGTAGATGAGCAACGTTTGCTACAGTCCACTGTGTAGGCTGGTAGACTGATCTATCCAGGGTACATCTAGGTGGACACGCCCAAGGCAGATTTTCAAAACGGCTTGTAACGGCTAATCACACTCACACCTGTTGGTATAATATGTCACCTTTAATAATCTTCATGTAAGAAAAGGCTTACGAGCATAAAAAAAGTACAGCCAAATAATGAAGTCTAGAAGGTTGCGAATTTCCTCATCCTTTGTAAGCAAGTTCCAAAATTGTCCATGAGCCCTGGACTTAAGCTCAATATCAGCTTTAAGTCTCAAAATCTCATTCTCCACGGCAGACTTGTTCAGGTGAAACAGTGCTGCAATTTTTGATGCAAGACAATCAACCTCAACATCTTCTCTAAATGGATAGCTCATAAATGTAGTCTTGAAACCGTTTCTCAAAGTCTGACAGACAACTTTCGTCCATCCAACTTTGTCTAGTATAACATCTTGCCAAAGGACTACAGTTGAAAATGAGCCTGCTGGCTAACACTGGCACATTTAAGAAATGTTGATCAATGTGCACTGTCCTTTAAATAAATAAATAAAATGAAATCGATGATAGTTAAAAAAATATATAGGCTTATATATATATATCCATATATATATATTAGAGCTGTCAGTTAAACGCGTTATTAACGGCGTTAACGCAAACCAATTTTAACAGCGTTAAAAATTTTATCGCGCGATTAACGCAATTCTTTTATTTTTTTTGGGCTCAAAACAAAGAAGCAGCCTGACTGCTATGTTCAAATGACATTTGTTCAAAGCAGTCTTTTAATTGCACTATAGGCTCTTTTTTTGTATCGTCCTGTTTTGATCAGTATATGCCAATGTTGTTATCAATAAAAAATAATTTGCACAAGGCAAGCCGATGCACTTCACCATGTTGATAAGAGAATTAAAATGAGAAGAATTATGGGACAAAGAAATCGAGGGATATTTAGCATAGAATTTTTTTTGCGATTAATCGCGAGTTAACTATGACATTAATGCGATTAAGCACGATTAAATATTTTAATCGCTTGACACCTTTAATATATATAGATAACTCAACAAGCGTCTAAAATATTTAATAACGATTAATCGCATTAATGTCATAGTTAACTCACGATTAATCGCACATTTCTTTCTAATATAATTATCCCTTGATTTCGTGCTGCCAGCCTTTTAGTGAGATCAGAGAGTGTTGAGAAGGACAGTAAGAAGAGAGACCCGCAGTGAATTCAACCCGGTCCACTTGGCATCGGGTAGGTGCATGACAGTGGTACTTCAATAGCCCAGGCTTTTATTTGTTTCAATCACTCAACTTTCAAACAAAATTCTTGCTCAGCAAAGATGGGAAATAACCTTTATTATTTAAACCAGTATGAATATTCCTACCGTACGTAGGCCAATACACATTACCAGGCTACCGATTAACACCTACACACACACGATCGCAATCGACATATTGGGCACCCCTGCTCAAGAAGGATAAACAATATTAGGAAAAAAATATTAAAGTTTGGCAACATTTCAAAACGAGACAATATGATTCAAAAAAGTTAAATGCAAACTTAATTATTTCGCTCTTCTGCTCAATTCAATGTGGCCGTATTTGTTCTATCTGCTGAAATGCAGCGTTCACATGTATTCAAAATGATTATTATGTCAAACACTTCTACAGTCTCTTCATTGTTGCAAGTCTTTCAAGGTCTGATGTGAATACTGTGGGAAGTCAGACAGAATAGAGCTCTTCGTCTCCACAAAGACCGGCCACTGTTTGAGTTCAAAATGTATTTTATTTATTACTGTAGATTATATTAGCCTTTTCAAGCCCTTAAACCATGGAAAATTCCTAACAAATTATGCATTGTTGAGCCGAATATATCCAAAAATATATTGCACGCAAATAAATCGAAAATGGGTCTGGTCTTAAACACATCACAAAATCTTAGTCGAGGATACCCTTACTTTATACTAAAATGATACTCAACTCTGGACTATCCAGGTAAGTGTATACATATAATGGTTTTGCATTTATACTTGGTATGCTACAAGTGTACCTTTGCGTTTGTCAAACTGGAACAGGTTGACGGTTTGCCTGTACTGATTAGATGTATTAATGTTTACCTTATTCACTCTAGATGCTCAGGGAAAACATATTTGCATTAGGCTGGCAGTTTAACATACCACAACAAGCAAACAAACAGACACTTACAGAATGTACTCTGTCGAAAGAAAATATTGACCTAAAAGTCTTCGGGCCTTTCTGCAGGGGTGCTTCTATGGCTTCATGTCAGGCATTACAAAGCCTCATAAAATAAATTCTATATCAAGCCTTTTGGCGAGCAGTTGTGATTGCATCAACATTAAAGGGGACCTATTATGCTTTTTCGACTTTTATGACCTATAAACGTTGTTATAATGATTGATAGTCATGTTTAACCATACTAAAGTGTCAAATAATGACGTACATGCATTTCGACGCATTCCCTGCTGACAGTCTGGGGTGGCTGTGCAGAGCGCTAAACACTCGGGACAACGATTGCGATTCACTTGTTCACATTTCCGGGAAACATCTACGTAGACGTACTCCTGCCACCCCCCCATATGCCGTTGACAGAGAAGGCTGAAAGCGCCCAGATGAGAGGAAGAGTTTCCCGAAAATCTACATCGTTTTTTTGTGTATGGTTAAACATGACTATCAATCATTATAACAACGTTTATAGGTCATAAAAGTCGAAAAGCATAATGGGTCCCCTTTAACTGAAAGTTAATTATCACATTATTAAGCAGGTAAAATATGTTTGCTATAATATTTTAAAGCTTGTTTTTCAAAATTGCCTTTCAATATTTGAAAAGTCAATTATCTATGTATTAACAAGGTTCACACGGTAACACGGGTGTTTCAAGGTAGATTCTACACATTAAAATCACTTTGTCAATGGTCTTTATTCTAATTCAAGGCTCAATGTCATGGGTATATAGTGGCCCCAGCAGAAGTCAAAACAAAAGACTATTCCACACACCAGGCTTACCATATCAAACATTGTAAATGTATAAATGTGTTTCAATTAAACAGCTCAGGTATCTCCCAAGTTGTTTTATTTAAATGAATAATGTATAAAATGTGTACAGCAGGTGAAACCTGGTTTGAGATATTGAGCTGTCCTTTGATGCTTGCGTAGAGTTGAATTTAAATGCAAGACCAATGACCTGGTTTTGTTCAAATAATATTTAAATGTTTGCATGCAACTGTAACTGTCTTTTACAAAATATATTCATAATTAATTCATAATTCATAATTAATTGACAAGTTTCATAATGTATTTCAATTATTAAACTTTTAAGGCAAAAAATATTTGACTTGCTTGATAATGTAATAAATTACACATAATATAAATATGCATTACATTCTGCACTCAAAGTTCTTACAGGAGCAGCTCAGCAATTGTATTACATTACGTGCAGTTCTTACATATTGTTGTCAATATATCTTCAGTTCTTACATACCTTTTGAAAGATAGCATGAAACACCATTCAGGTATTTGAAAACAATGCATTAATGTGAACCCCATTAATGTTTTACAATAACAACAGTTTTCTTTACAAAGTATAATGTCAATATTTGACATTGTCTTCAACAGTTTTAATTACTTGAAGGAATCCATTCAGCAGTTATTCAGCTGGATATAAATACATTTAATAGTATTATTTGACTATGAGTTTGACTGGTGTTTGCTTAATGCAGTTGTTAATACCCCTGGGGGGAACATTCTAAAGTCAATATTTTCAGTAAACATGTACAAGGATCTTGTGATGAAGAGCAAACAGTCCCAATGAGTAAATGAAAGAATTCAGTTAGTGTGATTGTTTGTTTTGGTATGTTGAGATGCTATAAAAGGAGCAGTCCCAGTCCAGATAGAGACCACATTGTGAAGACATTGTATCCTTGCATCCAGCTGAATACCTGCAAAAAATGGCTTCCTTCAAGTTATCAGTGATTGCCTGTAAGTACTTGCTTAATTCATCTAATATCATGTTTAATTTGTTTTAATGTTGATTTAAAACCGAACTGTAATCCGTAAGAAAAGCTTTCTTCTAGAGACACTCCACTGATGTTTGAGAAGCAAATTATTCTAACGAATGGTGGTACACATTGATCATTTCTTTTTTTCTTTCATTCTTCAAGTTCTGGCTATTGGGCTTTATCTGGACACAGTATCTGGTGAGTAGTCGTACAACACACATATTCTGTACCTTGATTTAGCAGGTGCTTTTATTTTGCAGCAAATTCAAACATGTGATGAAAGAGCAGGCTTAGGCATCTTGCTCCAGGATGCCTAGAGTGGGACAGGCTGCGGTGGTTGGGGGTTGAACCTGCAGTGATGTACGGTCAGGTCAGGCAGGGTAGAGACCAAATGTCTCAAAATTACTTGGGAATAAATTTTTTTGAAGGTTTAATTTGTTCAACATTGGCTGGACAGCATAATAACCTTTATGCATAGTTAAATGTTATGTGTTACCTTTATGCATAGTTAAATTAGTGGATATTCCCACCCAGCCTAGTCACTTGACTATCTTGCCCCCATATATTCCTTTTTATGGTGAATAATGCATGTATCAAGGATTTCAATGTAAACATCTGAATATCTGTCATCCTCCTCATCTATGAAACCTCTTTTTGTTACAGCTACTGGAGTCAATTCTCTAGTTGAATCAATTCTAGCGAGGTAAGCATCTCCTGAAACCCTCTCTCTTTAAACTGCGGTGCCTCTCACTGGTTGTGACCCTGTAGTCAGTCCTAATAGTTCATTCATTAAAAGTAGGCTTGGGCGATTCGCAAACGATTAGGTCAGAATGAACGAATCCCGAAGGTGAACGACGAGAACTGATTCCCGAAACAATTTAATTTTTTTTACATAAAACAAAAATATTGTCACATAAATTCAAGATACAAAAGAAAAGAGCTTCAGAAATGTGCTGTTTCCGAGCACCGTCACCGTCTGAGATCTTCTGGTGTTTTAAAAGGCTCCATTTGAGGGCGTACCCCATAGACCATATGACTTAACAAACTGATTCCTGGAATAGAATAGTTTTGCCCATGCCTAATTAAAAGGGTTAGCAATTCACGGATCAGTTAACCACCAGTTGTTAATACATTAATGGTTGTATTACATATCATTGATATCGCTATTTTTTGCTTTCAAAGTGATGATGCGGCAGAGATTGCTAAAGATCTTGATGATATTGAACAGAGGTAAGCATCACCTGTCTCCTGAATCACTCTATTTCTCTCTTCCGTGATCTACCACTCACTGAATCAATAGCAAATCATTGATTAGTTTAATGATTCATTGATTCATTAATCCCCGTGTTAATTTTTTATTTAATGAAGTCCTTAACAAATCCCTTTTTCCTGTAAAGTGATTTGATGATGGCACTGGGACAAGCAATGAAGAAAGTTGAAGACAGGTAAGGATCCTCCCTCCTAATCTCGTGTATTCTACTCAGAAGGGATTATAGTAAGTGGATTCTTAAAGTGGCCGGTCAATACTCCATACCAACATTTTTTTCAAAAATAATGGCTGTTCAGACAGATGTTGTAGTTTTTGTTGTCCTATTGGAATAGATTGACTAGCACTGGTAGAGTTAGGGCCGGCTGCTGTACGCGCTGACGGACCACTAGCGTACTCAATGAGGACACAGACGTGAGGCTACACCTAAGGCCCAGAGGGATTTTCTGGGGTTCAAAAAAGGTTATTTTTTACGGATTAATGGAACAGGACATTCACCTAAAGTCGGATTTGTAAGACTACCTCTCGACCGAACCCCTCCTTCGCGCCAGCACTCCCAGACTGGTCTGGAGAGTCAGTGCTAAAGCTAGCAGGCTAACCGTGTGTTTTGGGAGCGTGGCCTATGAGGGATGGCTGAGGCCAGGGGTCTGACGCAACATGCCCACTGCACCGTCAGTCAACGGACGTGGGAAGGCGTGGCTGACGGATGGAGGTGTAGTTTTTGCAGAGGCATCCGTCAGCCAATCAAATCGCTTCGCCGGGTTCTTCCCGCTTCTTCCTGCTTGTTGCGATGCAAGATGACCCGCTTTCCCGCTTTCCAGTATCGTCAGAGCCCGAGTCGCGTCACAGTGCTTAAATTTGCATACGCGATCTGATTGGATGACGGATCTGTCGCTGCCGAAAAAGTTGAACATTTTTCAACTTTTTGACGGAGCCGAAGGCTCCAACGGAACGGACGGATCCACAATGCATTGCGCGTCCGTCCCCATTCAAAGTCAATGGGGATCAGTCAACGGACGGAGGTAGTGGGCACGAGGCGTGATATGTAGCCGAATAAAGATGGTTCCTCCATAGGGCCTAGCCTAGCTTTAATTGATTTAAAATAAATGGCATCTCTCTCTTTTCCCTGAACAGTGACGAAATGAAGGCACTAAGTGAAGCAATTGAGAAGCTTCAAAACAAGTAAGTATGCCCTCCCTGCTTTGTGGTTATTTGCTGGGTTTAAAAATACTTGACTAGTATGTTTATTGAAAAGAGATAATTCTTTGTGGATTCAGACCAGGACTTTTACATAAATCTTCCTCTCTCCTGAACCCATCCATCTCTCTCTTCCATTTTCAATCCCTCATTGACTTTTTGGAATCAGTCCTAAAAGTTGATTAAGTGATTAATTTAGTAATAACATTATTAATCAATCAGTTAATAATAATAATTCATAAATGATCATTGGTACGTCTCTTTGTCCTTAACAGTGAGGAGGGGGCTAAACTAATTGCATCAGCTGAAGCGTTGTAAGTATTCTTTACTAAGTAATCTCCAAAAAAATATTAAGCAGACCTTCCTCTACTTAAGCTACCACTGCTGAAGCAATATGATCATAATCCTTGCGACTGCAAAGAAATTTCATGACTTTTATGGTAGCGTAAATCAAGAAGTATCAAGGAAATCTTAAAATTGTAAACTCTTTTTCATTCACAGATTGACAGATGAATCTAAAGCGTAAGAGTCCCCAGTCTCACTCCTTTCTTATCTATCATTCTATATTCTACCATTCATAATGTTTCTATCTCTGCAAGAACTACTTAGGAGATCTAATGAAACCATAAATGTATCTGTAATTATATCTTATCTTTACAGACCTCAAGTTGAAGCCGTTACGAAGTGTATAAAAACAACTAATTAGATCCTAGTAGTCCACTTTCAACAGCGGAGCCCTAGAGGTAAACTAACACACAAACACACACACACACACACACACACACAATATATAAGAGATAATAACAAGCATTCGTTTTCAAACATAATTACTGATTGTTTGTTTGTTTTCTAGGCTTCGTCACGACAACTATTTCCTGCCTCCTTCATATATTCACGTCTCCATGGTGACCAGAAACCATATGCTTTCATGTTCTTTCTCTTTTCTCAAGATAACAAAATAAAGACTTCCTTGCATTCATCTGCTGTGCCTTTTGTGGAATAATTTTTGACAACTTTATTGCATAGTTGTAAAATTAATTATGGTCCCTCATCTTCCTGTTTTTTGCGCTGCCCTGAAGCCAAGGCGCAGTCACACTAGCCTAGGAGCTTCTCAATCTGAACCAATCAGAGAGCTAGGGAGGACTGCCAGGAACGCAGGCTGCCACATGCTGCAGGCTCTCATTGTCACATCTGCCTGTTTATTCCCCGGACAGGCCCTCTACTGGTCTGCCTCCCATCGGCCCATCGCCACTAATCACACCTCTGGTGCCGTTATCGAAACCATCGCCACTCTGACTGTTACCGAACCATCGCCTCTCTGACTATCAGCCCGTTACCGAACCATCGCCTCTCTGACTATCAGCCCGTTACCCAACCATCGCCTCTCTGACTATCAGCCCGTTACTGGACCATCGCCTCTCTGACTATCAGCACATAACCAAACCATCGCCTCTCTGACTATCAGCCCGTTACTGGACCATCGCCTCTCTGACTATCAGCCCGTTACCGGACCATCGCCTCTCTGACTACCAGCCCGTTACTGGACCATCGCCTCTCTGACTATCAGCCCGTTACCGAACCATCGCCTCTCTGACTATCAGCCCGTTACCGGACCATCGCCTCTCTGACTATCAGCCCGTTACCGGACCATCGCCTCTCTGACTATCAGCCCGTTACCGGACCATCGCCTCTCTGACTATCAGCCCGTTACCGAACCATCGCCTCTCTGACTATCAGCCCGTTACTGGACCATCGCCTCTCTGACTATCAGCCCGTTACCGGACCATCGCCTCTCTGACTATCAGCCCGTTACCGAACCATCGCCTCTCTGACTATCAGCCCGTTACTGGACCATCGCCTCCCTGACTATCAGCCCGTTACCGAACCATCGCCTCTCTGACTATCAGCCCGTTACCGAACCATCGCCTCTCTGACTATCAGCCCGTTACTGGACCATCGCCTCTCTGACTATCAGCCCGTTACCGGACCATCGCCTCTCTGACTATCAGCCCGTTACTGGACCATCGCCTCTCTGACTATCAGCCCGTTACCGAACCATCGCCTCTCTGACTATCAGCCCGTTACCGGACCATCGCCTCTCTGACTATCAGCCCGTTACTGAACCATCGCCTCTCTGACTATCAGCCCGTTACTGGACCATCGCCTCTGACTATCAGCCCGTTACTGGACCATCGCCTCTCTGACTATCAGCCCGTTACTGGACCATCGCCTCTCTGACTATCAGCCCGTTACCGGACCATCGCCTCTCTGACTATCAGCCCGTTACTGGACCATCGCCTCTCTGACTATCAGCCCGTTACTGGACCATCGCCTCTCTGACTATCAGCCCGTTACTGGACCATCGCCTCTCTGATTATCAGCCCGTTACTGGACCATCGCCTCTGACTATCAGCCCGTTACCGAACCATCGCCTCTCTGACTATCAGCCCGTTACTGGACCATCGCCTCTCTGACTATCAGCCCGTTACTGGACCATCGCCTCTCTGACTATCAGCCCGTTACTGGACCATCGCCTCTCTGACTATCAGCCCGTTACTGGACCATCGCCTCTGACTATCAGCCCGTTACCGAACCATCGCCTCTCTGACTATCAGCCCGTTACTGGACCATCGCCTCTCTGACTATCAGCCCGTTACTGGACCATCGCCTCTCTGACTATCAGCCCGTTACTGGACCATCGCCTCTCTGACTATCAGCCCGTTACTGGACCATCGCCTCTCTGACTATCAGCCCGTTACTGGACCATCGCCTCTCTGACTATCAGCCCGTTACTGGACCATCGCCTCTCTGACTACCAGCTTGTTACCGGACCATCGCCTCTCTGACTATCAGCCCGTTACTGGACCATCGCCTCTCTGACTACCAGCTTGTTACCGGACCAAATGAAAGATGTTTCATTTGAAATGTTTAAAACCGTTAACCTCTAAATTGTTATTGAAATTACATTCCAAATTACAAAATAAATTACATACATGATATTAATGAATCATACAAATATCTTTCATTACCGAAAATAAATAACGAATTTATCAAATTATGTATTATTAGTTTATTGTAATGTTATAACTTACCATCATGATTTGTCTGTAGGAACATCATTTGATTATTTGAATACATTCAATATCATAGAATACATCAAATACAATTCGGAGCTTTAATGTATTCTACTCCATTCCGGTTAAATCTAAAACTAAACATTGATGTACTGTACCTTTCCATATGTACTGTATAAGCCTAGAGACACTGAGGGGGGGGGGGGGGTAGAGTATATGTACTGTATAAGCCATGGGACACTGAGGGGGGGGGGGGGTGGAGTATATGTACTGTATAAGCCATGGGACCTTAGATATCATATCCATTTTGACCCCTCCAGTGATTCATCGTGTCCGTCTGTCTGACGCGCTGCAGTCTGGGGCCACAGGCTCCCGTGTCCTCCTGCCCCAGCTGGCTCTCTGAGCACCAACGTGTACTGTATAAGCCATGGGACCTTAGATATCATATCCATTTTGACCCCTCCAGTGATTCATCGTGTCCGTCTGTCTGACGCGCTGCAGTCTGGGGCCACAGGCTCCCGTGTCCTCCTGCCCCAGCTGGCTCTCTGAGCACCAACGTGTACTGTATAAGCCATGGGACCTTAGATATCATATCCATTTTGACCCCTCCAGTGATTCATCGTGTCCGTCTGTCTGACGCGCTGCAGTCTGGGGCCACAGGCTCCCGTGTCCTCCTGCCCCAGCTGGCTCTCTGAGCACCAACGTGTACTGTATAAGCCATGGGACCTTAGATATCATATCCATTTTGACCCCTCCAGTGATTCATCGTGTCCGTCTGTCTGACGCGCTGCAGTCTGGGGCCACAGGCTCCCGTGTCCTCCTGCCCCAGCTGGCTCTCTGAGCACCAACGTGTACTGTATAAGCCATGGGACCTTAGATATCATATCCATTTTGACCCCTCCAGTGATTCATCGTGTCCGTCTGTCTGACGCGCTGCAGTCTGGGGCCACAGGCTCCCGTGTCCTCCTGCCCCAGCTGGCTCTCTGAGCACCAACGTGTACTGTATAAGCCATGGGACCTTAGATATCATATCCATTTTGACCCCTCCAGTGATTCATCGTGTCCGTCTGTCTGACGCGCTGCAGTCTGGGGCCACAGGCTCCCGTGTCCTCCTGCCCCAGCTGGCTCTCTGAGCACCAACGTGTACTGTATAAGCCATGGGACCTTAGATATCATATCCATTTTGACCCCTCCAGTGATTCATCGTGTCCGTCTGTCTGACGCGCTGCAGTCTGGGGCCACAGGCTCCCGTGTCCTCCTGCCCCAGCTGGCTCTCTGAGCACCAACGTGTACTGTATAAGCCATGGGACCTTAGATATCATATCCATTTTGACCCCTCCAGTGATTCATCGTGTCCGTCTGTCTGACGCGCTGCAGTCTGGGGCCACAGGCTCCCGTGTCCTCCTGCCCCAGCTGGCTCTCTGAGCACCAACGTGCGCGGCTGAGCGTGCCCCCGTCACACGCCCTCCACTCTCTGCGGAGCTGGGAGCCACGGCGACACACGGCTTCCCACACTTGTGTATGCAGCCTGCTCAGCTGCCAGACAATAGAAGTGTGTCGGCTCTCTGAGCCCCGGGCCCGTTCCCAGGGTCGGCCGTAGTGACCTGGACACAGTACACAGACCACTGTTCCATCTGGTTATCATTTATGAAAAGATACTGGACAAAATGATTTGAAATGTTATACTCTTATTCAATTTAATAGTTAAAGTTAAATGTAAATGACTTTAAACTATGGCATACATATTATCCATATTGCACCTGCATGGTTTAACATCAATTTTGACAGCCAGAATATTTTAGCATTTTGGGGTATTTTTTGTGCCGCACCAAATTCATAACTTAAATACAAAAATATACAGATTTGTATTATTTGTTAAATATCCGTGACAATAGAACTGGCCCAGGCCTTTTTCCCATGGAAGATGTTGCCCCAACACATTGACATATGGCATTGAGAACAACATTCCACCTGTTCTCTGTGTCATCCATTAAATTCAGGCCATTGTCCCTGACTCTGGGCCTCCTGATTGGCTGAGCAGCCAAGCTCATGCTGGATGAGGAGCATAAAGGCAGCACGAGGAAACCAATCTAGACACAGAACATCTTCAGAAGCAACTGCAGCCTCCACCTCCACTGAATTGCTGGATATTTCTTGAGCGTTTTATCCTTTTTACAAATACCTGCAAACTCAAGACCAATATCTAAAATGGCTCCCTACTCTGATATGGACCTGCAAGGCACCATTAAGGAACAGCTCTTTCGGTAAGCATTTCATTTTATAACCTAGTTGCTTCCCAGAAAAAATTGCACATTGAGTATCCACAGCAACTGGCAGATTATGGTTAAATCTGATTCTTAAGCTATTTAAAGAGTCAAATGACTCCAATTATTATGTCAGTTTAACGCTGTTACTCAGTTCTGCATTTCTAATGGCGTTCTCTCCCCTCCCAGGTGTAAACTCCACATGCTAGAGAGAAAGTGCTCCACTGGAGTGGAGAAGCTGAGGGTTCTGATCGGAGAACACCTGCAGAATGGAATCCCAGCATCGGACATCTTGGAGAAGACGGTGTCCTTCTTCACCGTGAGGAAGGCCCTGCTGACCCACAACGGCTACTCCAGATGTACCAGAGAGTTCCTCCGTCTGTCCTCCACGTCGGATGAAGATGTGGCGCCGCTGTGCCTTTTCACTGATGATGAAGACAGAGAGCTTACTTTTTCATTTTCTGAAGATGTCGATCAACTCCAGTTAAGCTGGAGTTGATCGATGAGATACAGTTTGTAATCAGTGGTGTGGCTGTTGGTTGCAAGTCTAATAACTGGAAAATGCTTTATAGGCATTGTGACAAGTAGATTTACTGCTAAAGCCTTTCTCTAAGAAAGCCTATTCTAATTATTATCTTTCATATGCTGCTTGGACATGAACATACCAGCTCACATCATGAAATGTTGGGGCTTTGAGCGAGGGGACGTTTTGTGCCAGGTTTACCTGACAATCCTCAATCTTTTGGGGGATGGTCAAAAAACAATGAATGTTTTCTGGCACACACGCTGTTAAAGAAAAGAAGATGGATAATCAAGTTTAGGATTTTTCTCAACTAAAGCTGCAGTGATCTTTGAATCTGACTTCAGGTTTTTGATGAGAGAGTGCTGGACACTCCCACAGGAAGCTGGATACTTTTATTATTGTGTTTTAAAAACATAAAATCGCTGTTGATTAAGCCTATTTTTTAGGCCAATGATCAATGATTTAGCTGGAGTTTAAATACCCCTTAATTAAAGGGAATTGAGATTTTGCCTCTTTAAGCATATTGTTTAATTTTGTTTGCGTTATTGCCTTATAATGTACGACATGTACACCAACGTAAGAAGTGTTTATACTGAAATAAATAAAAAATCGTATTCAGAAATACTGTATTTTCCCTTTGTTTTTTGAATTCCTTTGAAGTTGAATATAGACTGGTTATTTGGTTTTATCTTTTTTATTGTGTCTCTATTGGCTCATCAGACATGAATTCATCATGGACTGCCATCATTCTGCCTTAATAAGTAAAGAAGCACAAATCAATTTAAATGAAGGAAAATTATTTAGTATTACACTGATTTTATATCATGAGGCAGCCGGTCAGTTTATGTTCCAGAAAGCGAACCTCATGTAACAAAGCAGATAACCAGGTTCAAGTTCTTTCAAATATTGTGAATAACAGATTCTCCATGTGTCTAGATGTCTTATGTCTAAAGGAGGTTTCCATGGTTCTGTTTGGAAGTAGATATTATAGTCCATTCACAACACAAGCTCCTTTTAATCGAAACAAAGGAGAAATACATTCCACAAAAGCTATAAAAAATGTTGATCATTGTGAAGATGTAACCAAAATATGAACTTCTGCAAAGCAAAGGAGAAATGTGTGTCTTAACAAATAAATTCAGCTGGCCAAAAACAGCATTTAACAGTGACATATTATATGCTTAGTAAAGAAACATAATTTCTGCGAATTACAATATGAGACATTATCTTGAACAATCAAAAAAATGCTTGAGCTGATCTATTGTTTCACAATGTTTTTGTTTACTAAATGCTTTTTAGTAAAAATGATACTCCAAATCAGAACCAAGCTTCATGCTGCAGATTTTATCTTTAATCAGGGTCACCACTTTCCCAGATCCACACAGAGCCTCTCTCCATCACCCCCCAGTCCTCCACCTGCTCCCCTGAGATCTATCTATTGTCCCCCAGCAATAAGAGCCTGCAGCATGTGGCAGCCTGCATTCCTCATTGTCCTTCCTAGCTCTCTGATTGGTTCAGACTGTGAGAACCTCCAACCAGACCTAGACCCACACATTCATATGGAGATGGCGGTTGAAACCAGGAGGGACCCGATTCTCTCAACAGAGACCTTCACAGCAGAGATCCACACATGCCTCCTAGAACACTTTAGCAATGACTTCTTCTAAGGAGCACATGACTCTGACCCACAAGGTAAACTCAAGAGTCTCTCACACAAACATTGAGTTGGGCAGGGAGCGAATAAGCCGCAGCATTATGGGCTGCCCTCTGGGTCTCTGCTGGGCCCAGACTTCTTTAGAAAACAACCTGACTCCAACATTAAGAAACTAAACACCGTGGAGGTTAAAGTTCACTCCCTGACAGAACAGCAGCTCGATCGCCATTGAAACTCCTGCCTATCCGGGTCACTCCATGTGTGTCCAGGAGGTGGTCCACTTACTGTCCAAGGATTAGGTGAAGACACTGTCCAACAGAAGAATCGATGCAGATAATGCAATTAATAAATAAAAAAATTGCCTGCTTCAACATTCTGTTCGCCAGAGGGATAATTTTAGTAATTTTAAAATTATTTAAATTATCTTCAGTGTGTATTTGCCAATCTGATTTTGTCTTGACACGATTGCGATTCAGCCTACGCATAGCATGCGCGCAAACTCACAGCCAGACACAAGAACTCCTTCTAATTCAAGAGCAGCTTTTTCTTTAAAGACATAGAAAAGCATGATTAAAAATAAAATAAAACTGAAGCCAATTTTTTACATGCTTCCATATTGTGTTTTAATGCAAGCTGCATTGATTATTGCATTGTTCATAGAAAGTCATATTTGTGAGAAAAGCATTCTCTCTAATAAAATATTAGATAAGTTAATTCATCTGTTGATTGCTGGTAGTCAGTTGATTGGTTGTTGTCTTTAATGATCATCACAAAAGTAGGAAGTTATTAGCAAACTCTGAGTAGCAAACTCAAATGTATAAATATATTTTTGAAAACCCCGCATGGAAATGTACCTGAAAAAAATTAGCGATGCATCAAGATGCATCGCTAATCGCTTTAGAATCGAATCGTTGACCTCATAATCGGAATCAAATTGAATCGTGAGGTGCCAAGAGATTCCCACCCCTAAACACTTGAACCTTCGGACCTCCTCTGATACAAGGCTGACCGAGGGTGGTTCAATTCAGCTGAGCTCTCCACTCACAATATTACCAAAGAGGAAAGTTCAATTCACAGCACCCTCTGGCGGTACCGGTAGAAACCTACGGACTGGAGAAACATGCTCGGACAATGCTGATCATGTTGCTCACAAGTTTTGAGCGATGTACAACATAATAGTTCAAAGATAACATGAAAATAATTATTCTGAAAGAAGAATACCTCTACACCTTTTCCTAGTCCATATTGCAGCATATTGTACTAACTTTCGCAGTACAGACTCCCGTGGGAGCGTCTACTGTGTGTATGTTCAAACTGAATGAATATTTTTTCTCATATAGAGAATCTATTTTTTGCTATAATTTACACGTTGAAATATAATGCAACTCAATATTGTTAAATGTAACATTTGTGAAATGTCCTCTATAAAGACAATTGTTGAATGTATATCCTCCACTCTGTTTTAGTACAATGTGCTTTTTTTACAATGTGAAAATATTTTTCCTGACCAGAACAATTATAGAGAATCCTATGATCAAGTTACATTAATTATTTTCATATTAAGAGTTTATCATTTTTGTCTTATACAGCTATTTCTTCCCTTCCTCATTTGTGATGGCACTCTCTGTAAGTTACATGATGAGTAATAAGACACACTTCTATTGTTCCTCCAGTGAATGGAGAGTGTGGGAAACCAGTGAGAGCTCACTCACAGAGCCCCTGTGGGACAATAAAACCTTAACCCTGGTGGTGAAGAGGGGCGTTTTGTATGGGTTTTTGTTCAAGTAAGGAATATTACGCATGACGAGAGTCTTTCACAAAGCTAGGCAGACTTATTGCTCTAACCAGTGATCATGGTGAGATACTTCTTAAAAATAAATAACCTTAACCCAAACCCAAACTGGTTTCTCCAAAATAGCTACCTTAGCTTTGATATTTTACAATGCAAACTCATAAGATTAAAGGGAAGCTCTATCAATGAACAGTGTGTGAAGAGTGTGGGAAAGCCCTGGAGAAAGAAGTCCCATTTCAGAGTCATTAGCATCATGAGTGTCATTGGAACCACCTCAATCTCACAGGGGAATTGGCACACTTCAGGGAGAAGCTGTCTCCGACCACAGCGGCATGTCTGCAACAAGGTTGGATCTCTAGAAAAGCAAAGCACAAGGCTTTTGATCACTATATGAAGGTTTTCTATGATGTTCAAATTTATTAAGTCAAATTCAATGCGACTAGGGGTGACTTTTGATAGTAGTAGATCAAGATAATTGTTTTCTCAAAATTCCACACCGCAAGACTCAGCCAATGGGGTTCTTTCCCTCCAGATGGTCAGTGATGTCAGGGGTCTGTTTGTGGTGCAACACAGAGAATGGATCCTTAACCAAGGGTCCATTCAAAGTCCTTTTGTCAGCCATGACCACAGCACATTGGAGCCAGTGTGGGAAACTCAGATCCACTCTCTACTCACACCGACCACCAGTCACCACACTGAAGAAACATCTGCTACATCTGGACACCCAAAAACATGCCCTAACAAGTTAGAAATCACCAACGTAATAATAATATACAATTAAATAAAAATATCAGAGAAATAAAAAAAGAATTACTTTTAATGAAAAATATAACTGAACCGAACTGATTTCATGAAAGAGGAACACATGCATCATAAATACATATAATCCTAAAATGAATGAATCTATGTGCTGTTTCTAAGATTTATTGGTCAGGTACAGTAATGGCATTATTACATGATACCTGTTCTACCCATAACTGATATCAATAAATCCTGAACGTGTGTGTTGTAATGAGGAGCACGTGCCCCATCAAGGTCATTGCTCCCAACATTAGGATCCAGATCTGATCTCTCTACAGGGTCACCACTTTCCCGGATCCACACAGAGCCTCTCTCCATCACCCCCCAGTCCTCCACCTGCTCCCCTGAGATCTATCTATTGTCCCCCAGCAATAAGAGCCTGCAGCATGTGGCAGCCTGCATTCCTCATTGTCCTCCCTAGCTCTCTGATTGGTTCAGACTGTGAGAACCTCCAACCAGACCTAGACCCACACATTCATATGGAGATTAGGGACTATATAAAGTAGGGCTGAAGCCAGGAGAGACCAGATTCTCTCTACAGAGACCTCGACAGCACAGAGAACCACACATGGCTCCTACAATCACTTCAGCAATGACTTCTTCCCAGGACCACCGAACCCTGACCCACAAGGTAAATTCAAGAATAAACTTAAGATAACATTTTGAGTTTAATTTAAGTATTCATTGATGCTGATGACATATTGAGATTAGTGTATTAAACGTGCCTTTCTCTTCCGTGCCTTTCTCCTCCAGATCAGAAAACCACTGGTGGAAAAGCTACGCAGAGAGCGAATCAGTAGCAGCATTGAGCAGCTCAAGTCTCTGCTGGGTCCAGAGTTCCTCAAACAAGAACCTGACTCCAAGATGGAGAAAGCAGACATTCTGGAGATGACAGTTGACTTCCTGAGACAACTGCAGCTCTCTCGCCATGGAAACTCTGTCACAGGTTTAACAGCTGCCAACCAGGGTCACTCCAGGTGTGTCCAGGAGGTGGTCCACTTCCTGTCTAAGGATGAGGTGAAGACACTGTCCAACAGAAGAATGTTGGATCACTTCCAGAACCTTCGGACCTCCTCTGATACAAGGCTGACTGAGGGTGGTTCAATTCAGCTGAGCTCTCCACTCAAGAACAATATCACCAAAGAGAAGAGTTCAGTTAACATCGCCGTCTGGAGGCCCTGGTAGAAACCTACACGTTGTTGTCAAGGTATAATATTAACTCAGGATAGTAATTGTATGATGTTCGAACATCATGTTATTCTTCTAAAAGAAGAAGACCTCCACATATGTTTCTGCTACGTGTTGTAGTATACTATATCAACTGTCTGTTATTACAGACTCACCTAGGAGCTTTTTCTGCTTTAAAGTTTGATGTTCAAACTTAATGGCGCCTCTTTTTCCCATGGAAAGATAGGGCATGTTTAGTGCATTTAATTCCATTTAAGGAAACATTTTCTATACTGTATAATTAATTTATAATGATCAAATTGATCTATTCTGTGCTCTTACTTTAAATCTGTGATTTGTGATCTGTGCTCTATCAAATGGTGATCTGTGATAAGATCAAAAGTAACTTTTATCGGTTTGCATTATGTAAGGTTATTCTCACACACAAGTGGTGAAATTTCTGTTTTCAGGAGAATTACGTCTTTATTTTTCACAACCATTATTATCCTAATTGGATCCTAATTTATCACTTTGTGATGACAAATTCCTGATCAGTTACATGATCATGTTGCTAGTTTGCTTTTATGATGAAGCATAAAACATTGGATTCATAATGAACTATGAGCTGCACATTAATTTATAATGTCAACTCAATATTGTTACATGTAACATATCTGGTATGTCTTCTATGAAGACAACTGTTGAATGTATATCCTCTACTCTGTTTGAGTACAATGTGCTTTGGAGATCTTTTTCAAATGATTGTTGTGATGTGTCATCACCTCTATTGGACTTCAGTTGAAGTTTTATGGTTCTGAAATCGTCTGTTTGAATAAACAAACATGAACTTAAATATTTCTTGTCCTCTCTTTTTAATGTGGGTGAAATTGTTATTCTTACACTTATAGATCACAAAAAAAACTTGTATTGCTCCTGACGAAAAAGATGCAATACTTGAATTATAAAAATACGGAAATTGCAGCAGTGCATCATCTCCATAACAGTGAAATCAAGTATTGTACTTGCTGATGAGAACAGTGAGAGACAGCATGCAGATTGAAAATTCTGAAAGTAAGATGAAGAATGTTATACTATACTAGCACAGGAGCATATGGGTGAGGGGAATTAAAGTGTTTCACCTATGCCAGAATATAACATATGAGTCGGATGATATATCCTCTCTAAATTTATTTTGCCAGTCTTAGTCGGGGTTGAGTATTATAACCTATTATGCATACACAATATACATTTGTGTTCATGCAAAAAGCAGTAGATGGACTATGTTTCACAAAACCACTTGGGGCAGAACATGTCTGTCCTTTCATACATTATACTACTCATTATTGGTACTAAACATTGTGAAAAAAAGGTTTGTCATCTTGTCATCTTAAGAGTTGGCGATTTTAGTCTTGTTCAGCTTTTTCCTCCATTGCTTATTTGTGACGTCATCCTCTTTATGTGACGTGATGAGTAATAAGACACACTTCTTTTGTTCCTCTAATGAAATCAGTGAATGGAGAGAGTGTGGGAAACCACTGAGAGATCACCCACAGAGCCCCTGTGGGACAATAGACTTAGAACCTTTACCCAGGGGGATGGACATGGGTTAAAGAGGGAATGTGGACCCCTGAATGGAAACCTGTGAATCAGTTTCAAATCACGAATGGTTTTCTTTTTTGTTTTTACAAGTTTACAATCATTATTTAATTACTTTTAACATTTTAACGTTATTCATTTCACTTCAGCATATAAATAAAGAACATATCAAAAGTCCATAGCATCTAACATATCAATAATACTGTTATAGTATTGATATTATTAATACATGTGCTAAAACTATCGCAACATCAACTGAGTTAAAGCTTAAAAAATACCAATGTTGTTTACCCTAAAACATATGACGGTGAAGATGAACAATTAGCATTAAGCAAGGCACACTACTATGATTCAGAAGAAGCTGTCAATGAACGGAGAGTGGGAAAGCTCTGGAGAGTGAAGTCACATTTCAGAGTCATTAGCATCATGAGTCCTAAAAGAACCGCCAATCTCTCAAAAGGGGAATTGGCACACTTCAGGAAAAAGGATTCTCCCACCCCTCCCTCATACCTAGCCTGGCACCGCCCACCTACCTACTTCCGCTCAATTTTCATTTCACTTCAGTACTAGGTCTGGGTCTGCTTCATATGCATGGTTTCCTTGGAAGCCATATTTTTGGCGGTCCAATCAGCGAACGGAGGGAGTGGCTGAGAACGATGACGTCGACGTCGCGCGCCAGTTTCAGTTGTAGTCAGAGGAAGAACATGAAGACAATGGAGAAGGAGACGAGAGAAGCTATTCGGTCTGTTGTGGGATCGCTGCCGAATATTGATCAATTAAAGCCGTAGCAAGAACAAGCTCTGCTGAGTTTTGTTGGTGGCCATGATGTTGTGGCGCTTCTCCCCACCGGGTTCGGGAAAAGTTTGATTTTCCAGCTGGCTCCGTCAGTGGTGAAGGAGCCGGTCCCGTCGCATGACTTACGTCACAACCAAACGCTATGCGATTGGTTATGGTAGATCCAGAGTGGCACTGGGCAGATCCAATCATTTTAAAACTTCAACAGACACCCGCCTCCAAGTGAGTGAACGTTTGTCAATTGGGCAGTTCCAGACCTTCTGTACAAATGAAATGAAGTACGATGGTCTGGTAGGACCAGGCTACCTCATATTCGCCACAGGGGTTTATTTCAAGAAAAGTTAAAGAAATGCAATTTTATCAGTGGCCGTAAATGTTATCCTTGATATTCAATTTGAGTAAATCCAAATCCTCTACAGAGACCTCTTATTGTTGATATTGTGCTGAAACTATCCTGATTTTGCTGTTAGGCCTAAAAAAAAAAAAAGTTTGGTTCCTGTTGGTTGTCAGTTGAGGTCATGGGTAGGTAGGGAATTTATTTTATTTTTTTATTTTATTTTTTCCAGCGGCAGCGAATGGTTGTTTTCATTTAAAAACGAGAGAATGCGCTCATCCTTGTACAGAATGAAGAGGTGCTGTACAAAAACGTAATTATAGTTTGCATCAAAAAAAAAAAATAATCTAATCAAATTTTATAGTCTATGATTCAGCCAATGGGGTTCTTTCCCTCCAGATGGTCAGTGATGTCCGGGGTCTGTTTGTGATGCAATACAGATAAAGGATCCGTAACCAAAGATCAATTCAAAGTCCTTTTGTCAGCCATGACCACAGCACATTGGAGTCAGTGTGGGAAACTCAGATCCACTCTCTCACACGACTACCAGTTACCACACTGAAGAAACATCTGGGCCCTCAGTAACATGTCCTAACAAGTCAGAAATCCCCAACATAATATAATCAATAATAAACTGAGAAAATAGCAGAGAAAAACAAGAATAATAGAATATTTTAATTGAAAAAAAAGAAAGAATGAAAGCTTACCTACTTTTACTTAACAATACTGAACTGATACTGATTTCATTCAAAAGGCAATCATGAATCATAAATACATATAATCCTACAATGGATATATTTAAGCTATAACTTTTTTTTTTTTTTCTGTTTCTCATATTTAGTGGTAATGTAAAGTAATGGAATTATTGATTGATAACTGTTAACGCCATAACTGATATCAATGAATCCTGATGTCGTGTGTTGTAATGAGGAGCACGTGCCCCATCAAGGTCATTGCTCCCAACATTAGGATCCAGATCTGATCTCTCTACAGGGTCACCACTTTCCCAGATCCACACAGAGCCTCTCTCCATCACCCCCCAGTCCTCCACCTGGTCCCCTGAGATCTATCTATTGTCCCCCAGCAATAAGAGCCTGCAGCATGTGGCAGCCTGCGTTCCTCATTGTCCTCCCTTGCTCTCTGATTGGTTCAGACGGTGAGAAACTCAAACCAGACCTAGACCCACACATTCATATGGAGATTGGGGACTATATAAAGGAGGGCTGAAGCCAGGAGAGACCAGATCCTCTCTACAGAGACCTCTACAGCAGAGAACCACACATGGCTCCTACAATCACTTCAGTGATGACTTCTCCTCAGAATCACCAAACTTTAACACACAAGGTAAATTCAAGACTGAACTTAACAAAACATTTGGAGGTTAATCATAGTATGTATTCATGTTGATGCTCTATCGAGATTTGTTTATTAAATATGCCTTTGTCTTCCTCCAGATCAGAAAACCACTGGTGGAAAAGCTACGCAGAGAGCGAATCAACAGCAGCATTGAGCAGCTCAAGTCTCTGCTGGGTCCAGAGTTCCTCAAACAAGAACCTGACTCCAAGATGGAGAAAGCAGACATTCTGGAGATGACAGTTGACTTCCTGAGACAACTGCAGCTCTCTCGCCATGGAAACTCTGTCACAGGTTTAACAGCTGCCAACCAGGGTCACTCCAGGTGTGTCCAGGAGGTGGTCCACTTCCTGTCAAAGGATGAGGTGAAGACACTGTCCAACAGAAGAATGTTGGATCACTTCCAGAACCTTCGGACCTCCTCTGATACAAGGCTGACTGAGGGTGGTTCAATTCAGCTGAGCTCTCCACTCAAGAACAATATCACCAAAGAGAAGAGTTCAGTTAACAGCGCCATCTGGAGGCCCTGGTAGAAACCTACACACTGGAGGTACCAGACAACATTGACCATGTTGGTCACAACATGTTGTCAAGGTATAATATTAACTCAATATTGATGTTCGAATATCATGTTATTCTTCTAAAAGAAGACCTCCACATATGTTTCTGCTACATGTTGTAGTGTACTGTATCAACTGTCTGTTATTACAGACTCACAGAGGAGCTTTTGCTGCTTTAAAGTTTGATGGTCAAACGTAATTGCAAATCTTTCTAAAAATATTGAGCCTCTTTCTCCAATGTAAAGATAGGGCATGTTTAGTGCATCTATTTCCATTTAAGGAAACATTTTATACCGTATAATTAATTTCTAATGATCATATTGATCTATTCTGCGTTCTTACTTTAAATCTTTGATTTTAAATCTGTGCTCTATCAATTACTGATCTGTTACAAGATCAAAAGTAACTTTTATCTGTTTGCATTGTGTGAGGTTATTCTTACACACAGTTGGTGACATTTCTATTTTCAGGAAAATTACCATCTTTATTTGTCGCAAGCATTACTATTCTAATTAGATCCTAATTGATCACTTCGTGATGACAAATTCCTGATCAGTTATATGATCATGTTGCTCGTTTGCTTTTATGATGAAGCATAAAACATTGGATTCATAATGAACAATGAGCTGCAAATTACAATATAATGTCAACTCAATATTGTTACATGTAACATATCTGGTATGTCTTCTATGAAGACAACTGTTGAATGTATATCCTCTACTCTGTTTGAGTACAATGTGTTTGGAGATCTTTTTCTAATGAATGTTGTGATGTGTCATCACCTCTATTGGACTTCAGTTGAAGTTTTATGGTTCTGAAATCGTCTGTTTGAATAAAAAAACATGAACTTCAATATTTCTTGTCCTCTCTCTTTTAAATGTGGGTTACATTGTTATTCTTAGAGATATTGATCACAAATAAAAACTTGTATTGCTCCTGACGAAAAAGATGCAATACTTGAATTATAAAAATACGGAAATTGCAGCAGTGCATCACCTCCATAACAGTGAAATCATGAGAACAGTGAGAGACAGCATGCAGATTGAAAATTCTGAAAGTAAGTTGAACAATGTTATACTATACTAGTACAGGAGTTTATGGGTGAGGGGTATTAAAGTGTTTCACCTCCGCCAGAATGTAATATATCAGTCGGATGTGGAATAAACCTGGTTATTGTATCATCCTCCTCTTGAGATTTCTACACACTTTTGCCAGTGTAAGTCAGGGTTGACTATTATAATTGATTATGCATACAAAATATACATTTGAATAAATAGATTAAGCAGCAGATGGCATTTATTTTACAAAGCTCCAGGGGCAGAAGTTGTCACTATCCTAAAATATATGAGATACATTTTTTCTGGTATAAAACATACATATACATTAAAAAAAAAAGCTCTTTCAATTTAAGAGTTTATTATTTTAGTGTTATTCAGCTATGTCCTCCATTCCTTATTGGTGATGTCACTCTTATTTTCTAACGTGATGAGTCATAAGACACACTTCTTTTGTTACTCCAGTGAAACCAGTGAATGGGGAGAGTGTGGGAAACCAGTAAGAGCTCACTCACAGGGCTGCAGTGGGGCAATAGACTTAAAAACCTTTACCCTGGGGGATGGATGGGGTTAAAGGGGAAACATAGGCCGCTGAACAGAAACCCGCAGATCAGTTTCAAATCACTACTTTTTTCCTTTTTCTCTTTTTAACAAGAGAAAAATATTGTGATTTATCTATATTTTTATTTTATTTGGATATAAATGTAACTTCGGCATATCATAAAGAACATGTCAATGTCCATTCGATATCACATATCTACAGTACTGACATAACATTGATATAATAAATGTTATTGACTGATTTCAAAGCCAATGGTATTATGTAGTGAGTTTTAAATACATGTGTTAAAACGATTGCAACATCTACAGAGTTAATGCTTGACTATTGAAAAAATTGACATGTTGTTTACCCCAAAACATATGACGCCGCTAATGAAGAATTAGCATTGAGCAAGGCACACTCCTATTAATCAGAAGAAGCTCTATCAATGAACAGAGTGTGGGAAAGCTCTGGAGAGTTAAGTCACATTTCATTAGCATCATGAGTCCTAACAGAACCACCTATTTCTCAACAGGGAATTGGCACACTTCAGGAAAAAACTGTCTCCCACTCCAGACACATGTCTGCTAAAGGGATCTATCTCAATGAAGGCGAAGGAGAAAGCTTTTATCAATGTAAATAACATTGTATCTTAATATTGACTCTTGATATAATTAACTGAAGATTATTGTTGTTTAGGGCAAAATTCGACAGTCCATGATCTAGCCAATGGGGTGCTTTCCATCATGATGGTCAGTGATGTCAGCGGTCTGTTTGTGGTGCAACACAGAGAATGGATCCTTAACCAAGGGTCCATTCAAAGTCCTTTTGTCAGCCATGACCACAGCACATTGGAGTCAGTGTGGGAAACTCAGATCCACTCTCTACTCACATCAACTACCAGTCACCACACTGAAGAAACATCTGCTACATCTGGACACTCAGAAATATGTCCTAACAAGTTAGAAATCACTAACGTAATAATAATATGCAATTAAACAAAAACATCAGTGAAAAAAATGAGATTATCGAAATTGAAAAAAAAATACAGAATTAAAGTGTTCTTGCTTTTATTGAACAATATTGAACTGATGACAGATTTTGTTTAATAGGCAATTATTAAACATGAATAATCCAACAATGAACAGAAAAACATAACCTAGAAATGTTTTTTCATGTGCCGCTCCTCATACTTAGTGGTGGTCATGTTAAGTAACGGCATTATTACATGATACCTGTTCTACCCATAACTGATACCAATAAATCCTGAACGTGTGTGTTGTAATGAGGAGCACGTGCCCCATCAAGGTCATTGCTCCCAACATTAGGATCCAGATCTGATCTCTCTACAGGGTCACCACTTTCCCAGATCCACACAGAGCCTCTCTCCATCACCCCCCAGTCCTCCACCTGCTCCCCTGAGATCTATCTATTGTCCCCCAGCAATAAGAGCCTGCAGCATGTGGCAGCCTGCGTTCCTCATTGTCCTCCCTAGCTCTCTGATTGGTTCAGACTGTGAGAACCTCCAACCAGACCTAGACCCACACATTCATATGGAGATTAGGGACTATATAAAGTAGGGCTGAAGCCAGGAGAGACCAGATTCTCTCTACAGAGACCTCTACAGCACAGAGAACCACACATGGCTCCTACAATCAATTCAGCAATGACTTCTTCCCAGGACCACCTAACCCTGCCCCACAAGGTAAATTCAAGGATAAATTAAACAAAACTTTTGGAGTTTATGCTGATGCCGTGTTGAGATTAGTGTATTAAATATGCCTTTGTCTTCCTCCAGATCAGAAAGCCGCTGGTGGAAAAGCTACGCAGAGAGCGAATCAACAGCAGCATTGAGCAGCTCAAGTCTCTGCTGGGTCCAGAGTTCCTCAAACAAGAACCTGACTCCAAGATGGAGAAAGCAGACATCCTGGAGATGACAGTTGACTTCTTGAGACAACTGCAGCTCTCTTGCCATGGAAACTCTGTCTCAGGTGTATCAGCTGCCAACCAGGGTCACTCCAGGTGTGTTCAGGAGATGTTTTACTTCCTGTCTAAGGATGAGGTGAAGACACTGTCCAACAGAAGAATGTTGGATCACTTTCAGAACCTTCGGACCTCCTCTGATACAAGGCTGACTGAGGGTGGTTCAATTCAGCTGAGCTCTCCACTCAAGCCCAATATCACCAAAGAGAAGAGTTCAGTTAACAGCGCCGTCTGGAGGCCCTGGTAGAAACCTACACACTGGAGGTACTAGACAACGTTGACCATGTTGGTCACAACATGTTATTGTCAATGTATAATATTAACTCAATAGTAGTAATTGTTTGATGTTCGAATATCACATTATTCTCCTAAAAGAAGAACACCTGCATGTTTCTGCTGCGCGTTCTAGTGTACTGTATCAACGTTGTTATTACAGACTCACATAGGAGCTTTAGCTGCTATAAAGTTTGATGTTCAAACTTAATGGCAATTATTTTTGAAAATATTGTTCCATTTTCTCCCATATAAAGACAGGGTATGTTTGGTGCATTTATTTCCATTTAAGGAAACATTTTTACACTGCATAATTAATTTCTAATGATCATTTTGATCTATTCTGTTTTCTTACTTAAAATCTTTGATTTGTAATCTGTGCTCTATGAATTGGATCTGTTAAAGATCAAGAAGTAACTTTTATCTGTTGCATTGTGTAAGGTTATTCTTACGATCATATTGATCTATTCTGTGTTCTTTCTTTAAATCTTTGATTTGTAATCCGTGCTCTATCTAATGTGATCTGTTACAAGATCAAAAAGTAACTTTTATTTGTTGGCCTGGCATGAGGTTATTCTTAAACACATTGGTGACAAGTGGTGACATTTCTATTTTCAGGAAAACTACCATCTTTATTTTTCACAAGCGTTACTATCCAAATTGGATCCTAATTGATCACTTTGTGATGACACATTCCTGATCAATTATATGATCATGTTGCTAGTTTGCTTTTATGATGAAGCATAAAACATTAGATTCATAATGAAATATGAGCTGCACGTTAAAATGTAATGTCAACTCAATATTGTTGAATGTAACATATCTGGTATGTCTTCTATGAAGACAACAAATGTATATCCTCTACTCTGTTTGAGTACAATGTGTTTGGAGATCTTTTTCTAATGATTGTTGTGATGTGTCATCACCTCTATTGGACTTCAGTTAAAGTTTTATGGTTCTGAAATCGTCTGTTTGAATAAACAAACATGAACTTTAATGTTTCTTGTCTTTCCTCTTTTTAATACGGCTAACAATGATATTCTTACTAATAGATCACAAATAAAAAAACGTTGCGTTGCTCCTGACAAAACGATAAAATAATTGAATTGTAAAAATTATGGAAATTAAAGCAGTGCATAATCTCCATAACAGTGAAACCAAATATTTTACTTCCTGACGATTACAGCAAGAGACCGCATGCAGATTGAAAGTTCTGTAAATAAGATTGAGAATGATACACTAAACTTTGTCAGATGTGAAACGAACCACGTTTCCCCCTCCCCTTTAAATTTCTACACACTTTTAGCAATGTTAATCTGGGTTGTATATTATAATTTATTATGCATAAACAATATACATTTGTGTTCATAAAACAAACAGTAGATGGCCTATAATTCACAAAACCTCTGGGGGCCAAAGTTTCACTGTCCTCAAGTAAATAACATTAGTTGTTATTGGTACTGATCATTTTGAAGAAAATGCCTTGTCATGTTGAGAGTTGGCGATTTTAGTCATGTTCAGCTTTTTCCTCCATTCCTTATTTGTGACGTCATCCTCTTTATGTGACGTGATGAGTAATAAGACACACTTCTTTTGTTCCTCCAGTGAACCCAGTGAATGGAAAGTGTGGGAAACCAGTGAGAGCTCACTCACAGAGCCGAAGTTGGACAATAGAGGTAGGACCTTTCCCCTGGGGGATGGACATGGGTCAAAGGGGGAATGTGGACCTCTGAATGGCAACCTGCAGATCAGTTTTAAATCAGAAGTGGCTTTCATATTTATTATTTACAAGTAAAGATCATTTTAATTTCCTTTTAATTTCTTTGTATTTTAATGTTATAAATGTAACTTCAGCATGTAAATAAACAACATGCAGATATCCGTTGAATCTTACATATTTAACAAACTGTTATACAGTTGATATCATCAACACATGTTCATTTACTGATTTGAAAAACAAAATAATTGTGTAGTTATCAGTTGTTAAGAAATGCAGTTAAAGCTTGACAATCCAACAAAAAACAATGTTGTTTACCCATAAACAGATGAAGGTGCTAAGAAGGAATAAACTTTTAACAAGGAACACTCCTATGAATCAGAAGAAGCTCTGTCAATGCACTGAGTGTGGGAATGCTCTGGGGAGTGAAGTCACAATTTGGGGTCAATAGCATCATGAGTCCTAACAGAAGGGCCTATTACTCAATAGGGAATTGGCACACTTCAGGAAGAAGTTGTCTCCCACCCCACCCTCATGTCTGCTGCTGAGGTTGATACCAACGAAAGCTTAAGAGATGCAGTTTGATATATGTCGATAAATGTTTTCGTAATATTACATTTTTTTAAATCAAAATATTCTGTCTTATGTTGACTTTTGTTGCTGAATACAACCACTTGTAATGTTCAAATTCCAGAGTCCATGATTCAGCCAATGGGGTTCTTTCCCTCCAGATGGTCAGTGATGTCCGGGGTCTGTTTGTGGTGCAACACAGAGAATGGATCCTTAACCAAGGGTCCATTCAAAGTCCTTTTGTCAGCCATGACCACAGCACATTGGAGCCAGTGTGGGAAACTCAGATCCACTCTCTACTCACACCGACCACCAGTCACCACACTGAAGAAACATCTGCTACATCTGGACACCCAAAAAACATGTCCTGACAAGTTAGAAGTCCCTAAATTAATAAGGTTATTCCAAAAAAAGCATGCATTTTTAACATCTATTTAACTTGGGAAAAAGTAAATAATCAAAGCTTACTCATTTTTATATTAAAGAATACTGCTAAACTGAAAAATTGACTTAGTTAACTTTGCAATCAAAAATCATGATGAATACATTTGAGCATAAAATATATGCTCAAATGTATTTGATTAAAGGTTTGATAAAATATCAAACCTTTAAATGTTTAGATATGTATGCTGTTTTTCCTATTAAACAATCATGTAAAGTGATTTCAATATTGGTTTACAGAATGTTAAACCTATGACTGATATCAATCAAAGTCCAACATGTGTCGTGGGATAATGGACTATGGCTTATCCAAGTCATGATCCCAGCATCAGGCAACATATCTGATCTCTCTACAGGGTCACCACTTTCCCAGACCCACATCACCCCCCAGTCCTCCACCTGGTCCCCTGAGATCTATCTATTGTCCCCCAGCAATAAGAGCCTGCAGCATGTGGCAGCCTGCATTCCCTCATTGTCCTTCCTTCTGCTTTGATTGGTCAATACTGTGAGAAACTCAGACCAGACCAAGACCCACAAATTCACATGGAGATTGAGGACTATATATAGGAGGGCTGAAGCCAGGAGAGACCAGATCCTCTTTCTACAGAGACCTCTACTGCACAGAGAACCACACATGGCTCCTACAATCACTTCAGCAATGACTTCTTCCAAGGAGCACCTGGCCCTGACCCACAAGGTAAATTCAAGGACAAACTTATGAAAACATTTGGAGTTGAATTGAAGCATGCATTGATGCTGATGTTATGTTGAGATTAGTGTGTTAAATATGTATTTGTCTTTCTCAAGGTCAGAAAGCATTATTGAGCAGTTCAGGTCTCTGCTGGGTCCAGAGTTCCTCAAACAAGACCCTGACTGCAAGATGGAGAAAGCAGACATTCTGAAGATGACAGTTGAGTTTGACCATGGAAGCTCTGTTTCCTGTTAATCAGCTGCCAACAGGGGACACTCCAGGTGTGTCCAGGAGGTGGTCCACTTCCTGTCTAAGGATGAGGAGAAGACACTGGCCAACAACAGAATGTTGGTTCACTTCCAGAACCTTCGGACCTCCTCTGATAGGCTGACTGAGGGTTGTTCTATTCAGCTGAGCTCTCCACTCAAGAACAACATCACCAAAGAGGGATCATCTGGAGGGCCATCTACCAGGGCCATCTGGAGGCCCTGGTAGAAACCTACACACTGGGTGTGCTAGACAACGTTGACCATGTTGGTTATGTCATGTTGTTGGAAATATAGACTATTAACTCAATGTGGTAATTCTTTATTGTTTAAGATCACATTATTCTTCTAAAAGAAGAAGACCCCCACACAGGTTTCCGCTACGTGTTGTAGTATACTATATCAACTGTCTGTTATTACAGACTCACACTTTTCAGTTTGATGTTCAAACTGAATGGCAATTCTTTCAGAACATATTAAGCCTCTTTCTCCCATGTAAATATAGCGCATGGTTGTGCATTTATTTACGTATAATTAATTGCTAATGATCATATTGATCTATTCTGTGTTCTTACTTTAAATCTGTGATCTGTAATCTGTGCTCTATCAAATAGTGATCTGTTTCAAGATCAAAGAGTAAGTTTTATCTGTTTACATACATAGTATGAGGTTATTCTTATACACACATGTGGTGAAATTTGTATTTTCAGGAAAATTAACAATTCAATTTTCATTAGCCTTACTATCCTAATTGGATCCTAAATCATCACTTTGTGATGACACGATTCTGATCAGTTATATGATTATGTTGCCAGTAGCCTTTTATGATGAAGCATAAAACCTTGGATTCATGATGAACTATGAGCTTCACGTTAAAGTATAATGTCAACTCAATATTGTTACATGTAACATATTTGATATGTCTTCTATGAAGACAACGGTTGAATGTATATCCCCTACTCTGTTTGAGTATAATGTGTTTTGGAGATTTTTCTGAAATCATCTGTTTGAATAAACAAACATGAACTTCAATGTATCTTGTCTTCTGTCTTTTTAATGTGGGTGACAATGTAATTCTTACACTACTAGATCACAAACAAAGAACATTGTACTACTTCTGACAAGAACGATACAATAATTGAAACATACAAATTATGTAGATTACGGCAGGGCATCATCTCCATAACAGAGAAACCAAATATTTCAAAATAAACCGTTGGGGCTGTGGTTTTCTATCATAAAATAAAAAAAATTACTTCTTAAACATATTGTGAAAAAAATGCTTTGTCATCTTATTTGTTGATGTCTTATTAGCCTTGTTCAGCTTTTTCCAACATTCCTTAATGGTGACGTCACTCTCTGTTTCGAATGTGATGAGTAATGAGACACACTTATTTTGTTCTTCATGTGAAGCCAGTGAATGGGGAGAGTGTGGGAAACCAGTGAGAGCTCACTCACAGAGCTGCTGTGTGGCAATAGACTTAAAAACCTTTACCCTGGGGGGTGGACAGGGGTTAAAGAGGAAACATAGACCTCTGAACAGAAACCCACAGATCAAGAATACTGTTATTTGTATGAAATTATTTACTTTAAGCATGTAAATAAATAACACTGCAATTTCAATACGTAAATATATATAGAACTGTTATACCGTTGATATTATCAATGCTGTAATTTTATTGTGTTTTGTATTTAGTTGTAGGTAAATCTGTTAAAACCATTGTAACATCTACAGAGTTAAAGCTTGACTATTCAACAACACTAATGTTGTTTACCCTAAAACATATGACGCCGCTAATGAAGAATGAGCATTTAGCAAGGCACACTCCTATGATAAAGAAGAAGCTCTGTCAATTAATGGAGTGTGGGAAAGCTCTGGGGTCTCATTTATAAAACTGTGCGTGGGATCGCTACTAAAAGTGTACGTACGCCCAAAAGCCAAGTTTTGCGTGCAGCAAAAAATATTCAGATTTATAAAACCCTGCGTACGCACTCCGTACGCAATCTTTTCTTTATAAATCTCAGACTGCCTACAAGTGTGCGCAGCTGAATCAGCTTCACGTGCCGCCCTGTAAACGCCCCTTTTTAACCATAAATGGTCAATGCAAATGACCTCATGAATTCGATCTGCATATAAAACAGACTCAGATGCAAGTATTATGTCTTGTCGGAAACAAAGGCAGAAGTACTGAGAAAAGCAAAAAAGCGAAATTTCACAGAGGTTGAAGTGGAGACACTTGTGGGTGAGATGGAGGCCTGAAAAGTAGTTTTGTTCGGTGGTCACCAGATGGGATCGCCAACAACAAAAAGCAGAGTGAGTGGCAACATGTTGCTGCAGCAGTGAACTCTGTCAGTAGCAAGGAGCGCAGTCCCAGAATTAAAAAAGAAGTGGTCTGACATAAAGTTACATATTTTTTATGTAGCCTACCAATAAATCGTTATGGTCCCTAAAGACCCTCTCCCTCCGAATCCTGTCATTCGCATGGTCCGCCAGAAGTACCATATGGTGCAGCATTACCACGGCGCTCACCTCTGCATTTATAGGGTTACGGTAATAAGACTGACCGAGAACACCTTGGATAATCAGTTTTAATCACCCAGGTAAAATGTTCTTGAACATAACCCCTTTTTAATGCCTGATTTGTCATGAAAAGCATCAAGAGTAACGATTGTGATGAGGAGTGTGGCTTGGTTTTCCATACTTGGGATTTAATTGACATTTGATCATGTGTTTACAGTGTCACATAAAAATATTATGTTATTGACACATGTTGGACGGATGCTTTATTCCATGCAGTCGCGATGTCAGTGGACAGTATGGAGTGACGGGATTAAATATGGAGATTTTTATTTTATTTCTATTCTAAGGAGATGTTTCTGGAGTTATAACTGAGAAATAACGAAGTTGACTTAAATAATTCTGATTACATAGATTTAACGCATGATACGGGTTGAAATTAAATTTATGAAGGGCGATGATAAAACATAATCATTCTTCTCACTCTACAATTCTTCGGTCTGACTTCAGTTCACCACCACACCATCTGTGTTGCAAATTCTCCTTTTCCTCCAAACCATGCGTACGCATGTGTCAGAGTTTGCTTTGGGCTGCGCACATTTTCCCGTCAAGTTGGTTTTTTATAGATCACAACCTTGGCGTGGAAAGTCACGTACGCCAATTTCAGCCCTGTTTTGTGCGTACGCAACGGTTATAAATGAGACCCCTGGAGAGTGTACCCCTTTCTAATGACCCCTTTCAGAGTCATTAGCATCATGAGTCCTAACAGAACCGCCTATTTCTCAAAAGGGAATTGGCACACTTCAGGAAAAAGCTGTCTCCCACCCCTCCCTCATGTCCACCACAGGGGTTGATTTCAAGAAAAGTTAGAGACTCATTTTATCATTGTCCGTAAAACGTTTTCCATGATATTCCATTTTAGTGTATCCAAAAGATGGCCTCTTATTGATACATTTCTGCTGAAACTATCCAGGTTTTGATGTTATGGCCAAATTCCACAGTCCATGATTCAGCCAATGGGGTTCTTTCCCTCCAGATGGTCAGTGATGTCAGGGGTCTGTTTGTGGTGCAACACAGAGAATGGATCCTTAACCAAGGGTCCATTCAAAGTCCTTTTGTCAGCCATGACCACAGCACATTGGAGCCAGTGTGGGAAACTCAGATCCACTCTCTACTCACACCGACCACCAGTCACCACACTGAAGAAACATCTGCTACATCTGGACACCCAAAAACATGCCCTAACAAGTTAGAAATTCCTAATATAATGAAATAAACAATCAAATAAGAAAATACGACTGGAAAAATAGAACGAGAGAATATTTAAATTGGAAAAAATAAGGTTTATCCGCTTTTATTGAACATTATTACTGAACTAAAATCCTGATTCAGTTCAAACGGCAATGAATGAATCAAGAAAATATAATCCTAAAGTGAAAAAAATAATGTAACCGATAAATCACCGGTCATATGCTGTTACTCATTTTAATTGGCCATGTAAAGCAATGGCATTATTGATTGATAACCGGTAACTCCATAACTAATATCAATTTAACTACATGTGTGAGGTAATGAGGACCACGTGCCCTATCAAAGTCATTGGTCCCATTGTTAGGATCCAGATCTGATCTCTCTACAGGGTCACCACTTTCCCAGATCCACACAGAGCCTCTCTCCATCACCCCCCAGTCCTCCACCTGCTCCCCTGAGATCTATCTATTGTCCCCCAGCAATAAGAGCCTGCAGCATGTGGCAGCCTGCGTTCCTCATTGTCCTCCCTAGCTCTCTGATTGGTTCAGACTGTGAGAACCTCCAACCAGACCTAGACCCACACATTCATATGGAGATTAGGGAATATATAAAGGAGGGCTGAAGCCAGGAGAGACCAGATTCTCTCTACAGAGACCTCTACAGCACAGAGAACCACACATGGCTCCTACAATCACTTCAGCAATGACTTCTTCCCAGGACCACCTAACCCTGCCCCACAAGGTAAATTTAAGGACAAACTTAAATACATTTTGACCTTAAATTGTATTCATTGATGCTGATGCCGTGTTGAGATTAGTGTATTAAATATGCCTTTGTCTTCCTCCAGATCAGAAAGCCGCTGGTGGAAAAGCTACGCAGAGAGCGAATCAACAGCAGCATTGAGCAGCTCAAGTCTCTGCTGGGTCCAGAGTTCCTCAAACAAGAACCTGACTCCAAGATGGAGAAAGCAGACATCATGGAATTGACAGTTGACTTCTTGAGACAACTGCAGCTCTTTCGCCATGGAAACTCTGTCTCAGGTGTATCAGCTGCCAACCAGGGTCACTCCAGGTGTGTTCAGGAGATGTTTTACTTCCTGTCTAAGGATGAGGTGAAGACACTGTCCAACAGAAGAATGTTGGATCACTTCCAGAACCTTCGGACCTCCTCTGATACAAGGCTGACTGAGGGTGGTTCAATTCAGCTGAGCTCTCCACTCAAGAACAATATCACCAAAGGGAAGAGTTCAGTTAACAGCGCCGTCTGGAGGCCCTGGTAGAAACCTACACACTGGAGGTACCAGACAACATTGACCATGTTGGTCACAACATGTTGTTGTCAATGTATAATATCAACTCAATATTGTAATCGTTTGATGTTCGAATATCATGTTATTCTTCTAAAAGAAGACCTCCACATATGTTTCTGCTACGTGTTGTAGTGTACTGTATCCACTGTCTGATATTACAGACTCACATAGGAGCTTTTGCTGCTTTAAAGTTTGATGTTCAAACTTAATGGCAATTATTTCATAACATATAGAGCCTTTCTCTCTCATGTAAAGATAGGGCATGTTTGGTGCATTTATTTCCATTTTAGGAAACATCACGTATAATTAATTACTGATGATCATATTGATCTACTCTGTGTTCTTACTTAAAATCTGTGATTTGTAATCGGTGCTCTATCAATTGGTGATCTGTTACAAGATCAAAAAGTTACTTATCTGTTTGCATTGTGTGAGGTTATTCTCACATACAAGATTTGAAATTTCTATTTTTAGGAAAATTACCATCTTTTTTTTCGTAAGCATTACTATCCTAATTGGATCCTAATTGATCACTTTGTGATGACAAATTCCTGATCAGTTATATGATCATGTTGCTCGTTTGCTTTTATGATGAAGCATAAAACATTGGATTCATAATGAACTATGAGCTGCACATTAATTTATAATGTGTCAACTCAATATTGTTACCTGTAACATATCTGGTATGTCTTCTATGAAGACAACTGTTGAATGTATATCCTCTACTCTGTTTGAGTACAATGTGCTTTGGAGATCTTTTTCAAATGATTGTTGTGATGTGTCATCACCTCTATTGGACTTCAGTTGAAGTTTTATGGTTCTGAAATCGTCTGTTTGAATAAACAAACGTGAATTTCAATATTTCTTGTCTTCTGTCTTTTAAATGTGGGCGACAATGATATTCTTACACTAATAGATCACAAATTTCACAAATTTCAGTTGAAGTTTTATGGTTCTGAAATCGTCTGTTTGAATAAACAAGAATGAACTTCAATATTTTCTCGTCTTCTCTCTTTTAAATGTGGGTTACATTGTTATTCTTAGACATATTGATCACAAATTAAACCTTGTGTTGCTCCTGACGAGAAAGATACAATACTTCAATCTAAAAAAATATGGAAATTGCAGCAGTGCATCATCTCCATAACAGTGAAACCAAATATTGCACTTGCTGATGATAACTGTGACAGACAGCATGCAGATTGAAAATACTGTAGGTGAGATTAAGAATGTTATACTAGACTATTCCAGGAGTATATAGGTGGGGGGAATAAAAGTGTTTCAACAAAGCCAGAAAATTATATATCTGTCAGATGTGAAATAAACCTGGATAATGTTGCCTCCTCATCATTACATTTCTACACACTTTTGCCAGTGTTTATCGGGTCTGAATATTATAACCTATTATGCATACACAATATACATTCCTTATTTGTGACGTCATTCTCTTTATGTTACGTGATGAGTAATAAGACACACTTCTTTTGTTCCTCCATTGAAATCAGTGAATGGGGAGAGTGTGGGAAACCAGTGAGAGCTCACTCACAGAGCCCCTGTGGGACGATAGACTTGGGACCTTTACCCTGGGGGATGGACATGGGTTAAAGAGGGAATCTGGACCTCTGAATGGAAACCTGTGAATGAGTTTCAAATCCCGAACGGATTTCTTTTTTGTTTTTAAAAGTTTATAAGAAACTTTGATTTATTTTAATATTTTATTTTTATGTTATTAATTTCAGTTCAGCATATAAATAAAGATACTATCAAAGTCTATAACATCTTATATAACATCTCATATATATAGTACTGTTATACTATTGATATTATTAATACATGTTAATTAGCTGATTTGAAAACCAATGGTATTTTGTAGTTAGTTGTAAATAATGTTATGTGTGTTAAAATGATTGCAACATCTACTGAGTTAAAGCTAGACTATTCAGAAAATACCAATGTTGTATACCCTAAAACATATGACGGCGCAAATAAAGAATTAGCATTTAAAAAGGCACACTCCTATGATTCAGAAGAAGCTCTGTTAATGAATGGAGTGTGGGAAAGCTCTGGAGAGTGAAGTCACATTGCAAAGTCATTAGCATCATGAGTCCCAACAGAACCGCCTATTTCTCAATAGGGAATTGGCACACTGAAGGAAAAGGTATTCTCCCTCATGTCCGCCAAAGGCGTTAATTTCAAGAAAAGTTAAAGAGATGCATTTTTATCAGTGTCCGTAAATGTTTTCCACAATATTCAATTTTAGCAAATCCAAATTGTCTACAGAGACCTCTTATTCTTGAATTTGTACTGAAACTCTACCGATTTTGTTGTTATGGTGAAATTCCACAGTCCATGATCCAGCCAATGGGGTTCTTTCCCTCCAGATGGTCAGTGATGTCAGGGGTCTGTTTGTGGTGCAACACAGAGAATGGATCCTTAACCAAGGGTCCATTCAAAGTCCTTTTGTCAGCCATGACCACAGCACATTGGAGTCAGTGTGGGAAACTCAGATCCACTCTCTACTCACACCGACCACCAGTCACCACACTGAAGAAACATCTGCTACATCTGGACACTCAGAAACATGTCTTAACAAGTCAGAAATTCCCAATACACAAGATAAATATAATATTTCAATTGGAAAAAAAAGATTACTCACTTTATTGAAAAAGACTGAACTGACTACTGATTTTGTTCTAAAGGCAATCATGAACCATTAATGTGTATAATCCTAAAATTATAAAAAAATATATAACCTTGGTTTATTTTCGGTTTCTCATATTTTTTGTTCATGTAAAGTAATGGCATTTATGATTGAAGCTGTTAAAGCCATAACTGATATCAATGAATCCTGATGTTTTGATAAGGAGCATGTGCCCTATCAAAGTCATCTGTCCCGACATGAGGATCCAGATCTGATCTCTCTACAGGGTCACCACTTTCCCAGATCCGCACAGAGCCTCTCTCCATCACCCCCAGTCCTCCACCTGGTCCCCTGAGATCTATCTCTTGTCCCCCAGCAATAAGAGCATGCAGGCTGTGGAAGCCTGTGTTCCTCGTTGTCCTCCCTAGCTCTCTGATTGGTGCAGACTGTGAGAACCTCCAACAAGACCAAGACCATCTCATATGGAGATGGGAGACTACATATAGCAAGGCTGAAGCCGGGAGACCAGATTCTCTCTACAGAGACCGCTACAGCAGAGAACCAGATACATGGCTCCTACCATCACTTCAGCAATGACTTCTTCCCTTGAGCACCTGACCCCCATAGGGTAAATGAAAGGACAAACTTATCAAAACAATTGGAGTTGAATTGAAGTATGCATTGATGCTGATGCCGTGTTGAGATTTGTGTATTAAATATGCGTTTTCCTATCTCCAAATCAGAAAGCCACTAGTCGAAAAGCTACGCAGAGAGCGAATCAACAGCAGCATTGAGCAGCTCAAGTCTCTGCTGGGTCCAGAGTTCCTCAAACAAGAACCTGACTCCAAGATGGAGAAAGCAGACATTCTGTAAATTACAGTTGACTATCTAAGACAACTGCAGCTCTATCGCCATGGAAACTCTGTCTCGGGTGTATCAGCTGCCTACCAGGGTCACTCCAGGTGTGTCCAGGAGATGGTCCACTTCCTGTCTAAGGATGAGGCGAAGACACTGTCCAACGGAAGAATGTTGGATCACTTCCAGAACCTTCGGACCTCTGATCCAAGGCTGACTGAGGGTGGTTAAATTCAGCTGAGCTCTCCACTCAAGCCCAATATCACCAAAGAGAAGAGTTCAGTTAACATCGCCATCTGGAGGCCCTGGTAGAAAACTACACACTGGCGGTACTAGACATCATTGAAGATGTTGGCCACAAAATGTTATTGTCGATAAACAATATTGTCTTTGTTTTTAAAGTTTGAGATTACATTATTATTCTAAAAGAAGAACACCTCCACACAGGTTTCTGCCACGTGTTGTAGTATACTGTCTGAATTGTCTGTTATTACATACTCGCATGGGAGCTTTTCATGCTTTACAGTTTGATGTTCAAACTTAATGGCAATTCTTTCAGATAGTATTCAGCCTATTTATCCAATGGAAAGAAAAGGCCTGTTTAGTGAGTTTATTTCCATTCAGGAAACATTTTGTTATGCCAATGATCATTGTGATGGTTCTGAAATCGTCTGTTTGAATAAACAAACATGAACTTCAATATTTCTTGTCTTCTCTCTTTTTAATATGGGTGACATTGTTATTCTTACACTTATATATCACATTTTAAAAGCCTTGTATTGCTTCTGACGAGAACAATACAATACTTGAACCATAAAGATGATGGCAATTACAGCAGTTCATCATCCCCATACCAGTGAAAACAAATATTATATTTGCTGATGATAACAGCGAGAAAGAGCATGCAGATATAGACTTTTACCAATGTTAAACAGGGTTGTATAATATTATGTATACACAATATACAAGAAGTAGATAACCTATATTTTATGAAACCCCTGGAGGCAGAGGTTTTATCTGCAGTAAAATAAATTGCATTCGTAATTATTGGTCCTAAAAGTATGATAAAAAAAATGCTTTGCCATCTTATTAGATGATGATTTTAGTCTTGTTCAGCTTTGTCTGCCATTACTTATTTTTGACGTCACTTTCTGCTTCGAATGTGATGAGTGACATGACACACTTCTTTTGTTCCTCCAGTGAAACCAGTGATTGGGGAGAGTGTGGGAAACCAACGAGAGCACCTTCACAGAGGGGCAGTGACATAACCTTTACCCTGGGGGATGGACAGGGGTTAAAGGGGAAACATAGACCACGGAGCGGATATCTGCAAATAAGTTCAAAATCATAACTCTTTAAAAATAAAACGTTTGTTACAAGTTAAGAATATTGTGAGTTGTATGTGGAAAAATAAGGATTTGTATGGAATTAATTTAACATTAGCTGTCAGCAAAGAAAATGTCAATGTCCTTAAGAAATCACAAAACAACAGTACTGTTATAACATTAATATAATCAATACGTTAATGAATTGATTCAAAAACCAATGATACTTTGTAGTTAGTTGTAAATAAATGTGTTAAAATTATTGTAACATCTACAGAGTTGAAGCTTGTCGATTCATAAAATACCAATGTTGTTTACCCTAAAACATATTACATAGCTATAGAAGAATTAGCATTTAACAAGGCACACTCCTATTATTCAGTGAAAACTCTGTCAATGAACGGAGTGTGGGAAAGCTCTAGAGAGTCAAGTCACATTGCAGAGTAATTAGCATCATCAGTCCTAACAGAACCGCCTATTACTCAATAGGGAATTGGCACACTTCAGGAAGTAGCTGTCTTGAATATATGAAGATTCTTGAGGTTCAGTTCAAATTCCAGTGTCTATGATCCAGCCAATGGGGTTCTTTCCCTCCAGATGGTCAGTGATGTCAGGGGTCTGTTTGTGGTGCAACACAGAGAATGGATCCTTAACCAAGGGTCCATTCAAAGTCCTTTTGTCAGCCATGAACACAGCACATTGGAGTCAGTGTGGGAAACTCAGATCCACTCTCTACTCACACCGACCACCAGTCACCACACTGAAGAAACATCTGCTACATCTGGACACCCAAAAACATGTCCTAACAAGTTAGAAATCACCAACGTAATAATAATATACAATTAAATAAAAATATCAGAGAAATAAAAAAAGAATTACTTTTAATGAAAAATAAAACTGAACCGAACTGATTTCATGGAAGAGGAACACATGCATCATAAATACATATAATCCTAAAATGAACAAAAATATATGAATCTATAAATGTTTGTCTATGTGCTGTTTCTAAGATTTATTGGTCAGGTACAGTAATGGCATTATTACATGATAAATGTTCTACCCATAACTGATATCAATAAATCCTGAACGTGTGTGTTGTAATGAGGAGCACGTGCCCTATCAAAGTCATTGGTCCCATTGTTAGGATCCAGATCTGATCTCTCTACAGGGTCACCACTTTCCCAGATCCACACAGAGCCTCTCTCCATCACCCCCCAGTCCTCCACCTGGTCCCCTGAGATCTATCTATTGTCCCCCAGCAATAAGAGCCTGCAGCATGTGGCAGCCTGCATTCCCCATTGTCCTCCCTAGCTCTCTGATTGGTTCAGACTGTGAGAACCTCCAACCAGACCTAGACCCACACATTCATATGGAGATTAGGGAATATATAAAGGAGGGCTGAAGCCAGGAGAGACCAGATTCTCTCTACAGAGACCTCTACTGCACAGAGAACCACACATGGCTCCTACAATCACTTCAGCAATGACTTCTTCCCAGGACCACCTAACCCTGCCCCACAAGGTAAATTAAAGGACAAACTTAAAAATATTTAGACTTAAATTGTAGTATGCATTGATTCTGATGCCATGTTGAGATTTGTGTATTAAATATATCATTGTCTTTCTCCAGATCAGAAAGCCACTGGTGGAAAAGCTACGCAGAGAGCGAATCAACAGCAGCATTGAGCAGCTCAAGTCTCTGCTGGGTCCAGAGTTCCTCAAACAAGAACCTGACTCCAAGATGGAGAAAGCAGACATTCTGGAGATGACAGTTGACTTCCTGAGACAACTGCAGCTCTCTCGCCATGGAAAATCTTTCAAAGGTTTAACAGCTGCCAACCAGGGTCACTCCAGGTGTGTCCAGGAGGTGGTCCACTTCCTGTCTAAGGATGAGGTGAAGACACTGTCCAACAGAAGAATGTTGGATCACTTCCAGAACCTTCGGACCTCCTCTGATACAAGGCTGACTGAGGGTGGTTCAATTCAGTTGAGCTCTCCACTCAAGAACAATATCACCAAAGAGAAGAGTTCAGTTAACAGCGCCGTCTGGAGGCCCTGGTAGAAACCTACACACTGGAGGTACCAGACAACATTGACCATGTTGGTCACAACATGTTGTTGTCAATGTTTAATATCAACTCAATATTGATGTTCGAATATCATGTTATTCTTCTAAAAGAAGACCTCCACATATGTTTCTGCTACGTGTTGTAGTGTACTGTATCAACTTTCTGTTATTACAGATTCACAAAAGAGCTTTTTCTGCTTTAGAGTTTGATGTTCAAACTTAATGGCAATTATTTCATAACATATAGAGCCTTTCTCTCTCATGTAAAGATAGGGCATGTTTGGTGCATTTATTTCCATTTAAGGAAACATTTTTACACCGTATAATTAATTACTAATGATCATATTGATCTAGTCTGTGTTCTTACTTTAAATCTGTGAATTGTAATCTGTGCTTTAACATTCTTCTAAAAGAAGAAAACCTCCACATGTTTCTGCTACGTGTTGTAGTGTACTGTATCAACTGTCTGTTATTACAGACTCACAGAGGAGCTTTTTCTGCTTTAACGTTTGATGATATTGAAAATTTAATTTAATTAATTTTCTAAGGGAAATACATGGCATATTTATGCATTTGTTTAGATTTCAAGGACCATTTTGTTACTCTAAAATGAATTGCTGATGATCGTGTGGATCTATTTTGTTTTTGTAATTTAAATCTCTGATTTGTAATCTTTGATCTATTGAATTCTGATCTGTTTGTATTGTATGATGTTATTCTCATACACACAAGTGGTGATATTTTAATTTCATTTTCATGAAATTCATGAAAAGTGTTACTATCCCAACTGGATAGTAACCCTACTTCATTACTTTGCGATGAAACATTCCTGATCAATTATATGATCCTGTTTCTTTTGTTTTAATTATGAAGCTTAAAACATTGGATTCATAGTAAACTATGAGTTAAGCTTTGAGTGTAAACTCAACATTGTTACCTTTAACATTTTATATCTTCTATGAAGACAACTGTTGAATGTTCATCCTCTACTCTGTTTGAGTACAATGTGCTTTGGAGATCTTTTTCAAATGATTGTTGTGATGTGTCATCACCTCTATTGGACTTCAGTTGAAGTTTATACTGCTGAATATGTCTGTGTGAATAAAAAACTTAAAATGAACTAACACTTCTCGTATATTTATATTATAAGTTTAGATGAGTTGATAACACAATCAGCTGTAGGATATTTTACCTGGAGAATTAAACCATGGGGTAGTCCTGCACTGTGATCCGTTGTCAAAACAATCATGCAAAATAATTTTTCAGCATGTTAACTGCTGAGAATGCCGAACGCTACAGTATGTCATATCACTAAATAAGGTATGTGACTTAAGTTATTACTCAGTTGGAAAGCTAAGAAAGAAGCTTTTAAACAGTCATAGCTGGTGCAACAGTCTGACTTGCTAAGTATCCTGCATTGGAATTCATTTCCATCATCATCATCTTAACCCAAAACCTTAGTTCTAATTGCAGAAGCACAAAAACATTGTAATAAACTATAGTATGACACTGAGAAAGAATGCAACACTTAGTATTTACAAAATTAAGATTGTTTAACTAAATTAAATTCATTTACCATCTCAAAAAATATAGACCACGGCCATACCACTATTCAATCAGACAGGACAGAAGCATATTATCAAACTTCTGATATTAGAGTCCATTGATATATAGAGACCTAATCAAAACTAATATTTTCACTATCTGTTTGAAACGAAAGGACTTTTGTGCATAGCCTAGAGTTCATTTAAATTAACAACCAACACCACATAGCCTTTATATCGTCATCTTTGTCCAGTACCTGTTATTCCATTACTCTAATATAAATGGCTTCAATTCTAGGCTCCAGACAGTTGAGAAGTGATATTTTAATAATTCAGCATTACTTACCCACCTGATGGTGAGTCGCTAGATGGTGCATTATGGAGGTTGCTGGGTAAAAAGGACGTGACTTTGCTTTGAGGTATTTTGCTTGGAGTTTACGTGCATGGTCCTCCTGTTTGGTAACTGTACAATGCAAAGTAAAAGAAAATGTAGGTCAGAATATGCCACAAACTGAAAATACATTGATAGCAACATTATGGCACGGGATAGTTAGGAACTAACAGACAACCGTCCTAAGGTGCTACGGAAACGCTATCCAGGGGAATCTCTTGACAACATTGCGGTGTCTCTGTGACGTGATACAAATAAGTTATTCGTTCTAATTTATAGAAACATGAGAATCGTACAATCTAACTGCACTGGCTTTCACCATATTATATTGTTACACTATTGACATTGAGGATAGTTAAAAAATAATGCCAAATGGGTTCTTACCTGTCTATTAGAGCTCTCCATCTTGGGAATGCCACACCAATATTTCCTTTCGTATCTATCCTCGTCAGATAATCTTCTTGGGTCAATTGTTCTACCCGTATCTTTGCGCTTTACATGGACAGCTTCGGCAAAAGAAGTGGCAGCAATTTGGATTGAATAATCGATACTCATCAGCAATAAAAATGAAATGAAAAAAAACGATTGTGGGTAAGGTAGCTAGCTATTTAGTTGGCCGAATTCCTTCCTCCCTTTCTGTGTTTCCCGTGTTTCCCAGATTTTAGGGGCTGAAGGCTGTTAACACTTGGCCCGTTTCCATTCATAAAAGTACGGATTTCTCCGATTTTAGAAATTTTGGATTTTGGGATCGTACATATGACATATTATGCATTTAAGTTAAGAGTGGGAATTATGGGAAATTACAAATCAAAAATCTGCCTTTAACAAGACGTTTAAAGGAAGGTAGAAAATAAATATTCAATTTGAGCCTACATTTGGGGCATATTTTGGTTCAAACTACCAAATTCCTCATACATCATATGTGCAGTGCATTCATTCATAATATTCAGATCCCATGATCAGCATGCCAAATGATGGAGATCCAGTAGTAATAAACCCGTCCCTGCATGCAGGACCATTCCTCCCATGTGGGCCTACAGAAGATGAACTACAGAATACCTAGTTATCCGACATACTCGCACATAGCTGCATTTCTGTGCCACGTGTAAACCAGCAAGCTTCGATGACTAAGATAGCCTACATATAATATGGTAATATCACTGCCAGTCCTTAAAGGCACCCAGTGCAACTTTCTAAGGCTTAAAAATAAACATTCAATTTCTAGTCTTTTTTACACGTAGTAAGTTTCAATAACTCCATACCATTACATACCGACATTTAAGCAGCAAAGATGAGACGTCGTTGTGTGGTGAGAACTGATACAAAATCGATAACAACAACAATGCCGCCATTTTCTTTATTTTTTGTAACCTACAATAAATAAAGCAGGCTTCCAGTCAATGGAAAAATGTCTTCTCCCCACCGGCGATTGTTGTTGTTTACGATTTTCTATCAGTTCTCAACACACAACGACGTCTCATCTTTGCTCCTTGAATGTCGATATGTAATGGTATGGAGTTATTGAAACTTACTACGTGTAAAAAAGACTAGAAATTGAATGTTTATTTTTCATTGAATGTTTACATAAAGTTGCACTGGGTGCCTTTAAAGCGCTAGTATACAATACAGTTTAGGGTAAAGCTTTATTTAGCCTGCTAATGAATGTCTATCTATTTCGTGGCTAGCTGACGTTAGCTGTATTCATTGGGAGCAGTGGCGGGCCGTACTATTAAGCAAACCAGGCATTTGCCTGGAGCCCCGGGCCCCATAGAAGGTTTGTGGGGCCCCCAAAATGCCCCAATGCATATATTTTGTCCCCATATTTATAATTTTTATAAAAATCTCTTCACAATAGTAGCATCGGGATGTCTAATTACTCATGTTTTGACGATCTTTCCGTGTGCACCCCCCTTCAGTCTGCACTACATGGACTATTCCATGTAGTGCGCACAATGAAGTCAAATTCAAAACAGTAAGCGGCAAGAGAGAGAGAAATCGAGTGAGACATAAATCGAGTGAAACATGAAGCGATCGTACGAAAGCGGGTCACATAAAAAGAAGAAAAAAGACCAAAGGCAGGACTTTCTTTCAAAGCTACCAAAGCTATCCAGCTTTTTTACAGCCACCGCAGTGTCAGCGGGACCGTCGGAGGATCAAGAGCAGCCGTCAACGTCGTTTGCTGTCACGTTACCGCTCCTTTCATTCCAAGTGGCTCTGGCTCAGCCAGCAGCGATGCTAATGACGTGTGTAAACAAACTGACGGCGATGATGCACAACTGGTAGTGAATATTTCTCACTCTCCTTCTTCCACTTCGGTTATTGAAATTGATGACAATAACGATAACAATGACTGCGAGACACAAATTCTTGTGGATGACCCAGCACTCTGGCCCAAGCTGCTGTGTCTTGGGCAGGTGCACACATATTCTTGTGGATGACCCAGCACTCTGGCCCAAGGGCCGCAGATTCACAAAAGCATACTATTACATAGTAATGAAAAATGGTGAGAGGGTGAACAGGTCTTGGTTAGTCTACAGTGAAAGTGCAGACCGTGTTTTTTGCTTTTGTTGTTGCCTTTTTGGAAAAACAAAAACAACTGAGTGAGGAAGGATTTAAAGACTGGAATAACCTTGCAATGCATCTAATCAACCATGAAAGGTCTGAAGAGCACAGGAAAAATACTGATAGCTGGAAGCAGCTATCAGTAGGTTTCCAGTAGTGGTTTCCAGTAGGTCACAGCAGATAGCTGCTGTGACCTACTGGAAACCCTCAGGTAAATGATGACATAAGGTTAACAGTCAGTGTAATGTGTCAACATAACGAATCTTATTGTTTTGTATGTTTTTCTCAATTTTTAAATAGATAATTAACATGTGCATGAAAGAAGGATAGTGATTTTTGTTCATCCCTTGTATGGAGCATCTCATTATGCCATATATTATGCGATATAAGGTACATTAGACCGGTAGATGCAGGGGCCCCCAAATGACTGTTCGCCTGGAGCCCCCAAAGGGCTAAGTTCGCCACTGATTGGGAGATAGTGTCATACTCTGCATTGCTAACCAGCAAAGATACATTTATACGTGATTAATATCAATTCTAACCCAATAACCAAAAGGCATTTTCAATTGCTAATGCAAATGTCCATTAGTAATTCAAATATCCACTCTCGGCGTTACAGATGTTATAACGGTAATGTTACACGAACTTACTGTTCTAAGCGTCCTTTGTCTTTTTCTTGCGTCGTAACGTTCCGTGCTGCGCCACGTCACTCTGACATGTAGCTAGGCTAGTTACCCATCTCCAGTTAAGTTACCCGTCCAGTTACCCGTCCAGTTACCCGTCGCTCCCATGGTCGCTCCTCCGACAGTTGAAGTTCAAAACAACATGACACAAAACTTTTCCAGGCCCAAAAAAACACAAATCCTGGAGAAAAAGGATTCCCGGGTAAAGGGGTCTGGCTCGAGCGAGCCTGACAGGCGGGCTCAATGGCTGATACTTTGACGGACAGTCTGTAGGACCAATGGATCCGACCAATTACAAAATATAGGCTATAATATAGTTATTTTATTGTTATTTCCTACTATGGATGACATGATACAATGCGTTCAGTCTAGTCATCAATATCAGCAGTAATCAAGTTTTGTTTTTGTGTTATTTAATTTGAACTAGCCTAGATGCTTTAGGCCTACTTTTGACTTTTTGTCTGTCAGATAACATACTTATACAATTTCTCAAGATCTAAAAAAAAAATCAGGGATGATTTGTTTTTGCCTGATCCCTAATCTGTGGCTGTAGGCTATCTAACGTGAATAAGACACACTTCTTTTGTTCCTCCAGTGAGACCAGTGAATGGAGAGTTTGGGAAACCAGTGAGAGCTCACTCACAGAGCCCCCTTGGGACAATAGATTTAGGATCCTTGCCCTGGGGGACTGACAAGGGTTAAAGAGGGAATCTCCCGATACAAACCTCTATCTGTCCGTGAGTCCATCCATCATCTTAACCGCTCCCGTTTGGCTCACGTGACACCAGGGTACTTGGTACCGGTACTTTCCGTTGCAAGTTCCTCATTAGTAAATTTATGAAGCTGAAATCAAAAACAATATTTAGAAGGAGTTGCAGTTAATTGTCAAAAATAAACATACTTATAGGGATAACCAATTAACCGAAACTGCATAGTGACTTAAATTTAATTTTTAAGTGTTTGGTTGCCGCCTAATTGGAAATGATCTAGTTTGACTATCACCGGGAACCCCATTGAGCAAGGGGTTCAAATTCAAGTCATTCTGAAAAAGTCATTTATTGCTTATATAATAGTGTATACCTCTCAATAAAACAGGTTAAACATTTTGTCCTAGTTCTCGGGAGGTGAAGTCTGTCCAGCGTGCCATCGGTCTGTCCAGTGATCTTCTCAGGTCGTGGCTGGTCCTCCTGCCCCAGCTGGCTCTCTGAGCACCAACGTGTACTGTATAAGCCATGGGACACTGAGGGGGGGGGGGGGTGGAGTATATGTACTGTATAAGCCATGGGACACTGAGGGGGGGGGGGGTGGAGTATATGTACTGTATAAGCCATGGGACCTTAGATATCATATCCATTTTGACCCCTCCAGTGATTCATCGTGTCCGTCTGTCTGACGCGCTGCAGTCTGGGGCCACAGGCTCCCGTGTCCTCCTGCCCCAGCTGGCTCTCTGAGCACCAACGTGTACTGTATAAGCCATGGGACCTTAGATATCATATCCATTTTGACCCCTCCAGTGATTCATCGTGTCCGTCTGTCTGACGCGCTGCAGTCTGGGGCCACAGGCTCCCGTGTCCTCCTGCCCCAGCTGGCTCTCTGAGCACCAACGTGTACTGTATAAGCCATGGGACCTTAGATATCATATCCATTTTGACCCCTCCAGTGATTCATCGTGTCCGTCTGTCTGACGCGCTGCAGTCTGGGGCCACAGGCTCCCGTGTCCTCCTGCCCCAGCTGGCTCTCTGAGCACCAACGTGTACTGTATAAGCCATGGGACCTTAGATATCATATCCATTTTGACCCCTCCAGTGATTCATCGTGTCCGTCTGTCTGACGCGCTGCAGTCTGGGGCCACAGGCTCCCGTGTCCTCCTGCCCCAGCTGGCTCTCTGAGCACCAACGTGTACTGTATAAGCCATGGGACCTTAGATATCATATCCATTTTGACCCCTCCAGTGATTCATCGTGTCCGTCTGTCTGACGCGCTGCAGTCTGGGGCCACAGGCTCCCGTGTCCTCCTGCCCCAGCTGGCTCTCTGAGCACCAACGTGTACTGTATAAGCCATGGGACCTTAGATATCATATCCATTTTGACCCCTCCAGTGATTCATCGTGTCCGTCTGTCTGACGCGCTGCAGTCTGGGGCCACAGGCTCCCGTGTCCTCCTGCCCCAGCTGGCTCTCTGAGCACCAACGTGTACTGTATAAGCCATGGGACCTTAGATATCATATCCATTTTGACCCCTCCAGTGATTCATCGTGTCCGTCTGTCTGACGCGCTGCAGTCTGGGGCCACAGGCTCCCGTGTCCTCCTGCCCCAGCTGGCTCTCTGAGCACCAACGTGTACTGTATAAGCCATGGGACCTTAGATATCATATCCATTTTGACCCCTCCAGTGATTCATCGTGTCCGTCTGTCTGACGCGCTGCAGTCTGGGGCCACAGGCTCCCGTGTCCTCCTGCCCCAGCTGGCTCTCTGAGCACCAACGTGTACTGTATAAGCCATGGGACCTTAGATATCATATCCATTTTGACCCCTCCAGTGATTCATCGTGTCCGTCTGTCTGACGCGCTGCAGTCTGGGGCCACAGGCTCCCGTGTCCTCCTGCCCCAGCTGGCTCTCTGAGCACCAACGTGTACTGTATAAGCCATGGGACCTTAGATATCATATCCATTTTGACCCCTCCAGTGATTCATCGTGTCCGTCTGTCTGACGCGCTGCAGTCTGGGGCCACAGGCTCCCGTGTCCTCCTGCCCCAGCTGGCTCTCTGAGCACCAACGTGTACTGTATAAGCCATGGGACCTTAGATATCATATCCATTTTGACCCCTCCAGTGATTCATCGTGTCCGTCTGTCTGACGCGCTGCAGTCTGGGGCCACAGGCTCCCGTGTCCTCCTGCCCCAGCTGGCTCTCTGAGCACCAACGTGTACTGTATAAGCCATGGGACCTTAGATATCATATCCATTTTGACCCCTCCAGTGATTCATCGTGTCCGTCTGTCTGACGCGCTGCAGTCTGGGGCCACAGGCTCCCGTGTCCTCCTGCCCCAGCTGGCTCTCTGAGCACCAACGTGTACTGTATAAGCCATGGGACCTTAGATATCATATCCATTTTGACCCCTCCAGTGATTCATCGTGTCCGTCTGTCTGACGCGCTGCAGTCTGGGGCCACAGGCTCCCGTGTCCTCCTGCCCCAGCTGGCTCTCTGAGCACCAACGTGTACTGTATAAGCCATGGGACCTTAGATATCATATCCATTTTGACCCCTCCAGTGATTCATCGTGTCCGTCTGTCTGACGCGCTGCAGTCTGGGGCCACAGGCTCCCGTGTCCTCCTGCCCCAGCTGGCTCTCTGAGCACCAACGTGTACTGTATAAGCCATGGGACCTTAGATATCATATCCATTTTGACCCCTCCAGTGATTCATCGTGTCCGTCTGTCTGACGCGCTGCAGTCTGGGGCCACAGGCTCCCGTGTCCTCCTGCCCCAGCTGGCTCTCTGAGCACCAACGTGTACTGTATAAGCCATGGGACCTTAGATATCATATCCATTTTGACCCCTCCAGTGATTCATCGTGTCCGTCTGTCTGACGCGCTGCAGTCTGGGGCCACAGGCTCCCGTGTCCTCCTGCCCCAGCTGGCTCTCTGAGCACCAACGTGTACTGTATAAGCCATGGGACCTTAGATATCATATCCATTTTGACCCCTCCAGTGATTCATCGTGTCCGTCTGTCTGACGCGCTGCAGTCTGGGGCCACAGGCTCCCGTGTCCTCCTGCCCCAGCTGGCTCTCTGAGCACCAACGTGTACTGTATAAGCCATGGGACCTTAGATATCATATCCATTTTGACCCCTCCAGTGATTCATCGTGTCCGTCTGTCTGACGCGCTGCAGTCTGGGGCCACAGGCTCCCGTGTCCTCCTGCCCCAGCTGGCTCTCTGAGCACCAACGTGTACTGTATAAGCCATGGGACCTTAGATATCATATCCATTTTGACCCCTCCAGTGATTCATCGTGTCCGTCTGTCTGACGCGCTGCAGTCTGGGGCCACAGGCTCCCGTGTCCTCCTGCCCCAGCTGGCTCTCTGAGCACCAACGTGTACTGTATAAGCCATGGGACCTTAGATATCATATCCATTTTGACCCCTCCAGTGATTCATCGTGTCCGTCTGTCTGACGCGCTGCAGTCTGGGGCCACAGGCTCCCGTGTCCTCCTGCCCCAGCTGGCTCTCTGAGCACCAACGTGTACTGTATAAGCCATGGGACCTTAGATATCATATCCATTTTGACCCCTCCAGTGATTCATCGTGTCCGTCTGTCTGACGCGCTGCAGTCTGGGGCCACAGGCTCCCGTGTCCTCCTGCCCCAGCTGGCTCTCTGAGCACCAACGTGTACTGTATAAGCCATGGGACCTTAGATATCATATCCATTTTGACCCCTCCAGTGATTCATCGTGTCCGTCTGTCTGACGCGCTGCAGTCTGGGGCCACAGGCTCCCGTGTCCTCCTGCCCCAGCTGGCTCTCTGAGCACCAACGTGTACTGTATAAGCCATGGGACCTTAGATATCATATCCATTTTGACCCCTCCAGTGATTCATCGTGTCCGTCTGTCTGACGCGCTGCAGTCTGGGGCCACAGGCTCCCGTGTCCTCCTGCCCCAGCTGGCTCTCTGAGCACCAACGTGTACTGTATAAGCCATGGGACCTTAGATATCATATCCATTTTGACCCCTCCAGTGATTCATCGTGTCCGTCTGTCTGACGCGCTGCAGTCTGGGGCCACAGGCTCCCGTGTCCTCCTGCCCCAGCTGGCTCTCTGAGCACCAACGTGCGCGGCTGAGCGTGCCCCCGTCACACGCCCTCCACTCTCTGCGGAGCTGGGAGCCACGGCGACACACGGCTTCCCACACTTGTGTATGCAGCCTGCTCAGCTGCCAGACAATAGAAGTGTGTCGGCTCTCTGAGCCCCGGGCCCGTTCCCAGGGCCGGACCCATCAGGCCAGAGAGCGCTCTACACATCCACCATCTGCTGCGGGCGAAGGTAACTCATGAGGTGACAGACCTGCCCAAAGCATTCTCCTTACCAAACCGCTTCTTTAAAATATTTATTTGAAAAGTGTTGCTGCCTGTTTGTATATGTGTCATGTTGACGAGATGGCACACGCATGTACTAAACCTAACCTCTTATATAAAAAAAAGGAAAATGAAAGTAAAGATACAAAAAGGTGTCACCTTATTTGTACAGTTCTCAGTTATTCGTTTAGAGTCCTAAATACTGTAAAATGGCAGCCCTAATGATGGTGCATTGTATCCTGTGTCCCCATCAGTGAGAACCTTTCCCAGGCAGGAGGGCTGCAGCTGACCTTTGATATACTGAAGAAACGATCCCACCTGGTAGTGTGACAGCTAAGCAATTCAGCCTATTGTCCCGGGGTCGGAGCCCTGTGATTGGCTGAACAGCAAGTGGACTGGCGGGATGAAGAGCATAAAGGAGCGGTGAAGAGGCAGCAGAGACAACACATCACCGGCGCTAGAACAGAAGCAAGGCAACCCTCCAGACGTGGGATCAACTGCAGAGTCAGGAGCTTGTTTGAGAAATGGCCCCGTATTCAGAGCTCGTTCTACAGCACACCATCAAGGAGCAGCAGATTCGGTAAGCTAAAGGCTTATATTTCAGATTTGGTCTGAATCTAATTTACTTAACATATATTTAATTGATTGATATTCATTAATCCTGGTGGCCTGCACACCGGTAAATCAACTATCTTTTATGATTGGCTCAAATTAGTCCTTGATGGGCTCTATATTTGACCTGGGGCCAATATGAGCCAATCAGAATGGAGTATAGAATAAATTGTATACTTGTTGCTGATTTATTACTGGTTTCTTTTTACATTTGAAACCTTCAGTTCTGCATATCTAATGGCGTTCTCTCCCCTCCCAGGTGTAAACTCCACATGCTAGAGAGAAAGTGCTCCACTGGAGTGGAGAAGCTGAGGGTTCTGATCGGAGAACACCTGCAGAATGGAATCCCAGCGTCGGACATCTTGGAGAAGACGGTGTCCTTCTTCACTGTGAGGAAGGCCCTGCTGACCCACAACGGCTACTCCAGATGTACCAGAGAGTTCCTCCGTCTGTCCTCCACGTCGGATGAAGATGTGGCGCCGCTGTGCCTTTAGAATACGACATGGAGAAAAACATGAACGATGTCCAAGGACCTGGATAAGAACACTGTCAGCATGTGACCAGCAGCTCCAAGGTTTTGTGGAGTCCTGTTATGCATGGGCTTTACAGAAGGAAATGTATTTTCTCCCAGTGCCTTATTGTCCCAGTGCCTCATGACACGCAGTGATACTGCTATTGACCTTCTCTAAGAGAGAAATAATGTTTATTTTCTTTGTGAGAACACACATTTTTATGTTTTAAATTAGGCCTAAGTGTCCTTTCCAGAATGCCTTGCCCTGTAAGGGCCATCTTAATGAAGCCATGCCAGAGAAATGCCTTTAACATGTAAATGTCTGGAACATTTGCATACTCTTTTGCCTGTTTAGCTAATTGGACTTCCACATTGTTATTCGCAACCTACTTTACATATAATCTGATATAATTTGTGTGGGAATACCAAGATAGTGCAAATAATGATCCTCTGCTGATTTTGGGATCATCTTGTCACTGATTTGCATGTCTTAGTCCTCAAATGTGCATGTCATTTCTAAATAGTGCCTTATTTAGATGCCTTAAGGAAAAAATACAAACCTTGCTCAGCAAATAGGTTTGATTTTGTTTTGTGCCTTCTATATGTCACTGGAATATATGTGGTTTCTTTGCCACCAAAAATACTTAATTTTGTTTAGGGTTAGATGTTGTTGTTACAACTTCTGAGTAAATAAAAATGCAAGACATTCAAATTGTTTGTGTCCTGCCTGCTCTTTCGTGTCAACTAATTTAAGCAAATTATATTTGTGCATTATTACTACAATAAGTAAATTCATAGGGATAATCACCGCGTTCGTCTCGGACGGTAAACCGTCCACGAGCCGGGCATATCAAACTGTTCATTGCCCTGCCGCTTGGTGATTATCCCGTTTATTCTACTTCTTTCTTGCCAACATAATAAAACAATTCAAATAATACTATTCAATAATATTACAATTCAATGATACTTTAATAATTATGCTTTTTCTTATTCATATTGTATGCTCATTAAATGTATACTCTGTTTGAGTTCATCTCCCTCAAAAAGTAGTCCCCTTTAATGAGGACCGATCAAACAAGCATTCCTCTCCCTGTCAGGTCTGGGGAACGGCTTCCATGGGCCTCGTCTTCTGCTTTTGTCCTTCCGTCGTCCTCCTCGCTCTTTAACCAGTCCTCAAATGTCTTCCCTACTCCAAATACACTAAAATTGACAATGAATTCGTCCATTTTTAAAACGCTGCAATGTTTAGAACTACGGTGAATAACGTTAGCTCAGCTGTTGTTAATTAGTTTCTTTAGCATCCATACAAGGCTGCATCTGATCACTAGTTTAATAACGTAGTTGCTACATTGTAAAAATGCAAGTGGCGTATTGATCTACTATCTGATGACGCTGTGCTCAGTCAGCAGCAAGTAGAACCGACATGTCAGCGGGCAACCTGCCGGGTTAATGCCCTCCTCCCAGCCAATCAGAATCACACATTCTTAAACAAAGTAAAATAAACTTTTTTAATGCAACATAGTGTAATGTAGCTTTAAGTGTTGTTTTAATGTTTTATGTTCATTAAAATGTAAATTTAAGGAAAACGTTGACGTTTTTTGACAATTAGAGATTCAGTTATACTTATATGCTGTTTGCTCTTAGAAATACTGTTAGTAGATACCATGTATCCAATCAAAGGCTGACTAAAACATCAATAAAGTTTGTAAAATAAAGTAACTAATTCGTAACTAACTCTTCAACTCATGCCTTTAAAGAGAAATTAAACACAATTAAACTCAATAATTCATAATTAATCAGAATTGATAGTGTATAATTGTGGCCAGTGTGCCGCCTATACATGAACCTCAACCTTCGCCTGTGGCTCTTTCAAAAGGAAAGTATGAAAGGTAACACATTTAAAACGGGCCTGGCTCAGTATAAAGCTGATCCCCAGCAGGTTCCTGTATAAATATAATACCATTTTACAAAAAGTTTAGCAAAGTCTTATATTCTATGATGATTCACAAAAAAGTGATTCACCCTCGACATAGCATGAGATGCGTTCATTATCTTAATATTGACTAAGAAGTTAAGGAATCTTGAGACATTGCTGCATTTCTCTTTACCTTTTTCTCAGAAAAAAACAAGGACCCAAGTGCTGTTGTTTTTTATGATTGTGTTTATTCGCATCAAATTGTTTTGAAGGAAAACGTTCATTTTAAGGCATGTTATTCAACAATAACAGTAACAATCTCTTCATAGAAGTGAAAGGTGCGTTGACTCATAGAGTGATAAAACAGCACATTGGTTTTGATGTGATCTTCTCCTAACAGAGAAAAACACAAAACTCTTTGTCTGACTAAAATGCAGACAGTTTGTAAAACATTTGACATTGTCAACTTTAAACGAGAAAACAACAAACCCATATGCTGGTAGAATCAGTAGCTTTCATATTATAACAATATTCCCATAGGGAGGAAAATACATTGATTTGGGTTTTTTACCAAACAATACAATACAATACAAGAATCAGATTTTGATTCATAAGAACAGAAAGAAACCTGTCTGTAAATATGACAGTAACAGAATCCCAGCTGAGTGGCACCTTCACAAAAGGTAATAGACAGCAATTTTTTGACGGCAAAAAATGAGGAAAAACAAAACAACAAGCGTAGCAGTCTTGAACCAAGTGGTTGTACAACAACGGTCCCTTTCAGAGAGCACATCCGGGTCTCTACCACGGCCTCCACGGGCTGGGGCTGACCCTGGGCTTCTGCTGGCCCAGGCGGGGCTTGACTGGGCTCACTGGGACCTTCATGACCGGTTCAGAGGAGGCCTGATGGTTCTGGAAATGGTCCAATACTCTTCTGTTGGACTGTGTCTTCCCCTCATCCTTAGACAGGAAGTGGACCATCTCCTGGACACACCTGGAGTGACCCTGGTTGGCAGGGGATGAAACTGAGTGTCCTCTGCGATAGAGCTGCTGTTGTCTCACAAAGACCACCGTCATCTCCAGAATGTCTGCTTTCTCCATCTTGGAGTCAGGTTCTTGTTTGAGGAACTCTGGACCCAGCAGAGACTTGAGCTGCTCAATGCTGCTGTTGATTCGCTCTCTGCGTAGCTTTTCCACCAGCGGCTTCCTGATCTGGAGGAAGAGAAGGAAATCATGAATACACTTGATCTCAACAAATAAAAGTCAGCACAAATACAAGCAATGTATAACGTTTTTTAAGAGTCTGTCTAAATTTAGTCTTGAATTTACCTTATGAGTTAGAGTCAGGTGACTCTCAGGAGAAGTCATTGCTGAAGTGATTGTAGGAGCCATGTGTGGATCTCTGTGCTGTAGAGGTCTCTGTAGAGAGGATCTGGTCTCTCCTGGCTTCAGCCCTCCTTTATATAGTCCCTAATCTCCATATGAATGTGTGGGTCTAGGTCTGGTTGGAGGTTCTCACAGTCTGAACCAATCAGAGAGCTAGGGAGGACAATGAGGAACGCAGGCTGCCACATGCTGCAGGCTCTTATTGCTGGGGGACAATAGATAGATCTCAGGGGACCAGGTGGAGGACTGGGGGGTGATGGAGAGAGGCTCTGTGTGGATCTGGGAAAGTGGTGACCCTGTAGAGAGATCAGAGCTGTAGCCTGTTGTTGGGATCAATGAGTCTGACTGAACACACCCTGGTAGTTGAATCACCCTCGTGGAAGAGTCTCAGACACACTTAATGTTTCACTAAGTCTTGCAGAGTAATAGTTTTTATTTGATATTTAAATTCTAATTTGAACTCATAGATGACTCCAGTAGCTGTTGGACTCACTGGTTTCATTTGCAGTGCTCCAAACTTGTTTGCAATACATTTTTGGTTTCAAGTACTTCTTTGATCAAATATTGAATAATTATTTCACAATTAGTCTTCATGTAGGAAATTGCATACGTAAATAGTGTTGGAAATTCCAACCCTGTCCTCGATGTCTACAATTTACACAAAATCAATACATTTTTTTTTTAAATGTAAAGTAATGAAGAAAAATACATTTTGACATTTTTACTTCAGACCTGTGTATCATTTTGGGGATATGAAAGAATTATGATTATTATTATTTTTTTATCAGTTTTATCAGGTTGTCTAGCTGGTTGGATCGCAATTTTTGGTGTTTTCTTATTTGGGGACTCCCCCTCTCCTTTGGGGGGGCTAACCCTCCCAGTTCCATAAACAACACAGAATGCAGAGGAGAGAGAGAGACCATTCAGATAATCCCTTATGTGGGTCTGCATTCCATACTGCGTCTCTGTGCACCATTTCACAGCAACCTCTCCATTGATGTCGGGAATCTTTATCCAGACAGTGAGACACCACGACTCCCTGAATGGCTCCTAACGTGATGTGATGTGCAACTAGACACACTTCTTTTGTCCCTAATGAATGCAGTGATTGAACAGAGTGTGGGAAACCAGGGAAGGCTCACTCACAGGCCCCCGGGGGACAATAGCTCCGGCCCCCTAGACGGGGAGGTGAGGGGGAAGCAGAGCCATTCAGTTTTATGGTACGCTTAAAAGAAAGGTTGTTGTTTTTCTTGTGTTTGGTTTTTCACAAGTAGCATTGTTTATTTGTAAATGTGTATATTTAACTCTGCATTTTAAAATGTATCAACAAACGGTTCAGCACAAATGTTCTGATGCACAATGTTTTCAATGAAGAAAATGCATCTGGATTTTTTAAATTTAATTTGAATTTGATCCTGACCAATAAAAATGAGATGAAATCCTGGCCTAACGTTGAGGGTGCATCTTGTGTCAGAATGTTTGTATTGACTGCTCCCGTAATTGGGAAGTGCCTCAACAACAAACTTCCCCCTCAGGGGATGGCTGGGAACTGCTTGTGTGGGAGTGAATTAGCATTAAACAAGGCACACGCCTGTTGTTGACCGGGGGCTGGGTCACTGGGCAGAGTGTGGGAAAGCTCTGGAGAGCAGAGTCACAGTTCAGTGTGATTAGCATCATCAGCCCCCACCAGCACCTGACAGCAGCCCCATCAAAGGGCTCGGGCACACTTAGGACCAGACGTTCAGTGCTCCTGCCTAATACAATATATTACTTTATTTGGGGGTAACTGCTTTGGGTCTCACGTCAAGTGCTGTCTTGACTTGCCAGATGTTCAGACGGAAGGAAGCCTTTGGCGGCTTCAGTACAGAGGCGTGCCTGAACACATGCCAGGAAGGACAAAGTGGGTCACGTTCATCTTCCCTGTTTGGTGTAGCATTCCATTACATGAACGTGCAGATATGTGTAAAATATACAAATATTTTTGCTATAATGAATTACAATTAACATAAATTGACCTATTTATACGGATTAGATTCCGGTTTGTTATTTCTGTTTGTTGAGTATACAATTTAGAACAAGAATGAAATATAAATTATACAAAGAGCATGTTGTATGCAGTCTACCAGAGGCAGGGTATACTTTAATCTGAAAATAATAATGATTAATAGTTTGGAAGTTCTCCTCAATATTAAACATACTTTATTCATAACTTGTATGAGCTTGACACCATAGATGTTCAACAATATACTGGAGTGATTTCTTTAAAATTTCAAATGTAATCTTGATTAGGCTTACTGTGTGTACATTTTATCCATTCATATTTATTTAACTTCATATGTTAGTGTGAAACATATAAACATTCCCTATGCATAAAATATGCCATGCAGATAAAGTTAGATTGTGAGCATATTTTATTAACTCTCTCTCCGGGCGCTACTAAGTGAGGTCAAAGTCTGTCTGTCATCTGAGACAACACAGGCAACGTAAAGCTGCCTTCCAATGTTGTTACACATTAACTACAGCACACACACACACACACACACACACACACACACACACACACACACACACACACACACACACACACACACACACACACACACACACACACACACACACACACACACACACACACACACACACACAAACACACACACACATACACACAAACCCAAACCCAAGTGTGGGAAACTCTTGGTAACTTTGTACCCACCCCAGGACAGAGGAACATCTGGACTCCAGGGTCATTAGCAACCAGAGGAATGGACTCACCTTACAAACTGAAGACACGCCCGGACTCGTCCTTCCAATAAGATTGAGGCAAACGTCTAACAGCAATTCACAATCATTGAATGAATTTGAGAATTTCAGTGATTAATAAAATATATACGTTTTTGTTTTGTTCAATGAAAATAATAAATGACAAAGATCCAATATGTATATTTGGCCTCGGTTATTAAGAAAACTTTCCTAAAATAAGTTTGAATCCATACATTATCAACGACAACTATTATTTAATGGATAATATCAATCATGTTCAATGAAAGTTTGCAATTAGTATTTTATTCTATATTTTATGAATGTAAAATACATGTTTCTTTACAAGCTATGTATTTGACTACATGTTGACATTGACAATCATTACGAATTTGATTGGATGAAGCACAAGTGCCAAATCAATATTATTGATCCGAGCATTAGGATCCAGATCTGATCTCTCTACAGGGTCACCACTTTCCCGGATCCACACAGAGCCTCTCTCCATCACCCCCCAGTCCTCCACCTGGTCCCCTGAGATCTATCTATTGTCCCCCAGCAATAAGAGCCTGCAGCATGTGGCAGCCTGCGTTCCTCATTGTCCTCCCTAGCTCTCTGATTGGTTCAGACTGTGAGAACCTCCAACCAGACCTAGACCCACACATTCATATGGAGATTAGGGACTATATAAAGGAGGGCTGAAGCCAGGAGAGACCAGATCCTCTCTACAGAGGCCTCTACAGCAGAGAACCACACATGGCTCCTACAATCACCTCAGCAATGACTTCTCCTCAGAATCACCAAACTTTAACACACAAGGTAAATTCAAGACTGAACTTAACAAAACAGTTGGAGGTTAATCATAGTATGTACTCATGTTGATACTCTATCGAGATTTGTTTATTAAATATGCCTTTCTCTTCCTCCAGATCAGAAAACCACTGGTGGAAAAGCTACGCAGAGAGCGAATCAACAGCAGCATTGAGCAGCTCAAGTCTCTGCTGGGTCCAGAGTTCCTCAAACAAGAACCTGACTCCAAAATGGAGAAAGCAGACATTCTGGAGATAACCGTTGAATTTGTGAGACAACAGCAGCTTTCTCGCCATGAAAACTCAACTTCATCAGCGGCCAATCGGGGTCACTCCAGGTGTGTCCAGGAGATGGCCCATTACCTGTCGAAAGATGAGGTGAAGACACTTTCCAACAGAAGAATGTTGGATCACTTCCAGAGCCTTGATTCATCCTCTGAAACAAGACCAAGTGGGGCTGGTGCACTTCAGCTGAGCTCTCCGCTCAAGCCCAGCATCTCCGAAGAGAAGAGTTCAGTGAACCGCGGCATGTGGAGGCCCTGGTAGAAACCTACGGACTGGAGATACTAGCAATTACAATGTTGACCATGTTGGTCTCAAGTGGTTGTTGAGTCATCAACTAAGATGTAGTTGCATTGTTTGAAATTCAAACATTTAAAATGCTTTTTTTTTGCGCTATTTCAAGGGAATAAGTTCAAGAACGAATTGTTATCTTATGATAAGTAAGCGATGTGTCGGAATTTGGTTGAATCGCTACCTCCGGCGACCCCTGGCGTCTTTGTTTGGATTGGTTAGATATTGAGGTTAGTTAACTGACTAAACGTGTTCTATGAACGCAGCAATGGCCCCTATGTAGGCCATAACAGCAGACTTAATGTTATGTTCAGCTTTTAATATTTGAAAGACAATTGCGATATTCGCATGTATTGAAGTAGGCCTACTTCGAGTCCTCCGTGGGGATCCATTCAGCCCTTATTGGGTTGCTACATATTTTAAATCAACATGTTTTAATGTTCAATGTTTCAAAGGGCATGCTGTACACGCACGCTTGATTTAACTAAGCGCTGCGCTGTATAGGTCTACATTATATTCCTGAATTTACAATGATTTGTCTTCTGCGAAGATCATTTCCTTTAACTCTTTATGAGTTAAGCCTACAATGTTTGTTGGCGTGATTCTTGTGTTGTTGTGATGCATCATCACCTTTGCAGCCGTTATACATCAGTTAATGATGTGAATAAAATAACATGAACCGATTCCTGTGTTTGCCGTTTTATTAGGCCTACTTCGTGCTTTCTTCATTCCCTAATTTATATATTATTCTCCTGCGATCTTTTCTCGTGTATTCCACTACGTAGACCCTGAACCGTCTCTTCCCGTGTCCTACATTTTCTTAGTTGGAAAAAAAAACCTCAAAACAAAACAATTTGTTTGGGTATAATTACAAAGAATTCAACACAAATTATATTAACAAAAAATAATAATCTTTACCTAATTTATTATTTAGTATGTGGTCAATAAAGCGGACCTCATGCTTTGTTTACAAGTTGTTTTCGAGGCAACGCCCACTAGTTGGACCGATCCGTAAATTGTGATTGGACGGCACGCCTCCAGCTGCGCCTGGTTGGTCACGGGTCTTTATTCGTGATTGGACGACGGTGCGCATGCAAACTGCGCATCCAGCGTCTGGGCTCTGCAGTGTGCACCATGGCGGAGCTGGATCGGGTGGAGAAGAGCAGCCACAGCTTGGACAAAAGCATAACGCTGCCGCCTGATGAGATATTCCGCAATTTGGAGAACGCGAAGCGGTTCGCCATTGACATAGGTACGGGCCGTCCCGGGGGTCGCACTGCTCTAGAGCTTGGACCTAAACCTCCAGCTTCTTCTCAGTGTCTCACTGAATACGTTCTGTTGTGGATAAGGTGACGTGTTGTGAAGTGGGAATGGACCAGCAGAACTAGTCCATGCATGCTTCAGCTGTCAAAGTCTGGTCGGTGACTTGTGTCATGGATACGCGGGGTCTGTGTATAGTCTCATGTATCGAATCGATGTACCATTGGACCTAGGGGGTCAAGTGTGACATGGTGTAGCTACAGTAGCATTAGCAGATCCTATTCGTCATCTCATAACCTGCTAGCCATTGTTGGTTAAAGTATAGAACATCCAGTTGTTGGTCCTGCACTGCAGCACTTTGTCATGTGTTATTCAGCGTGTGTCAACAAAGTTTAATGTTTTAACAGGTGGCTCTCTAACCAAGCTCGCATATTACTCCACCGTCCAGCACAAAGTGGCCAAAGTGCGATCTTTCGACAATACTGCAAAGGTTGGGTTAATAACTGACTGTTAATGTGATTCTGCTGAGCAAGACCGTGCTATACGGTGTATGGCAGCATCAAATATAAACTCCTTATTTTCTTTAAAAGAAAAAGGGAAAAAAGATGCGTGAGATGTTGTTCCTCAATGCGCGTCTTTCATGTTCAATTAAAAGGAGGCGTCGAGCGAAAAACTGTACGAGATCTCGGTGCAGGAGGAGATCACAGCCCGTCTGCACTTCATCAAGTTTGAAAACGCCTACATTGAGACCTGCCTCGACTTTATCAAGGACCACCTGGTCAACACTGACACGAAGCTGATAAAAGCCACGGGAGGCGGGGCACACAAGTTTAAAGACCTCATCGAAAAGAAACTTGGACTAAAGTGAGTCAACTCTTATTTTACTCAATAGTATACTTTTTACATTTTTTCGACTTTTCGACTTTAAAACCCAGAAAATCCGTAAGCCATTTTGCTAGCCCCCTCTGTAAGCCCCGCCCCTGTACTTGCCCCCTCTGGAAGCCCCGCCCCTCTGCTAGCCCCCTCTGTAAGCCCCCTCTGTTAGCCCCGCCCCTCTGTTAGCCCCGCCCCTCTGCTAGCCCCCTCTGTAAGCCCCGCCCCTCTGCCAGCCCTCTCTAAGCCCCGCCCCTCTGCTAGACCCATCTGTAAGCCCCGCCCCTCTGTAAGCCCCCTCTGTTAGCCCCGCCCCTCTGCTAGCCCCCTCTGTAAGCCCCGCCCCTCTGCTAGCCCCCTCTGTAAGCCCCGCCCCTCTGTATGCCCCGCCCCTCTGTAAGCCTGCTGCTGTCCTCAGGGTGGATAAGGAGGATGAGATGACCTGCCTGATCCGGGGCTGTAACTTCGTGCTGAGGAACATCCCCCACGAGGCCTTCATCTTCACCAAGCACGCCGACTCTGAGTTCCGCTTCCAGAACACCCACCCGGACATCTTCCCCTACCTGTTGGTCAACATCGGCTCCGGGGTGTCCATCATCAAGGTGAGCCCCCCCTTCTCCCTCTGGGCCTTCGTAACGGTGGATCGTCTCTGGGGATGGAAGGAGAAGTCCTGATCCTCGCCACAGAGTGCTTATATATATATATATATATATATATATATATATCGGGTATTTAGGGCAGCGCCACCACTTCCCCTTCTCCAAGGTCCTGTAGTTGGTGGTAACGATAATGCATTTTATTTATGGGCGCCTTTCTTGACACTCAAGGTCACCTTACAAAATCAAATATCCATAGTAGCAAACAACAACAACAAAAACAACAACACAATAATAAAACAGTGTACAAGAGAAAGAAAACAGTGTGTTCATTCTAGTCCCAAGAATGCAACTGACTTAAAGGGAGTCGGCTTGGGTGAATAGACACGTTTCAGGTGAGGTTTGAAGGTGATGGAGCTGGAGTGTTGGATGTCACGAGGCAGAGAGTTCCAGAGGTGGGGGGTGAGCGACTGAATGCTCTTGACCCCATGGGAACCAGGCGAGCAGGTGGGAGGGTGAGCTGGATGGAGGAAGACGATCCGAGAGAACGGGTGGGTGTCTTGACATGGAGGAGCTCGGTGAGATACTGAGGGGCAAGATTGGTGATGGCCTTGAAAGTGAGAAGCAGGATCTTGTAAATGATGCGATATTTAATGGGGAGCAGATGGAGTTGCTGCAGGACAGGTGTTATGTGACTGATTGGGGTGGTTTCAGTAATGATACGGGCTGCAGAGTTTTGTACCAGTTGTAATTTATGTATGGACTTAGCAGGTAAACCAAAGAGGAGAGAGTTGCAGTAGTCCAGACGCGATGCGACCGGGGTGTGAACCAGAATCTCAGCACTGTTAGGGGAGAGAGATGGGCGCAGGCGAGAGATGTTACGTAGATGGAAGTAAGCTGACCGAGTGACATTATTGATATGGGACTGAAATGATAGGGGCCTATCCAGGATGACACCCGGACTCTTGACCTGGGGAGAGGGGGAAACTGATGAATTGTCAATGGAGGTGGAGAAGTTATTAATTTTAGAGAGGGTGGATTTGGTGCCAATAAGGAGGATTTCGCTGGAAAAAGTGAGTGGGTAGAGTTTTGCTGAAGTCTGTGGCAACCAAAAGCAGCAGTGCAACACATTTATTCCAACATCTTAAACTGAGGCAAGCAGCAGAGTACGGGATGTGTTATTTATTTTGCTTTTGTTAATCATTGTTTATCTTCAAATAAAATCCAAACTTAAAAAATATATAGATTTTTCACTTGTGTATATATATTTTTTAATTAAAATCGTCATCGATAATTGGGTTTGGTTTGAGGAAATCCGAGATTTTATTTTTAGGGCAAATCGCCCTACTTGATGGTCTCAACCACGGTGGTCTCTGGGGATGGAAGAAGAGTGTGACAATGGAGGAAGAGGGGAACTGTTTAAAGAATGATGCGCCTCTGCCTTTTGCAAACTAACCCAGTCGTTTGACCCCTGGCTCTGTGTGCATCAACATAATCGTTATAGTGATATCATACAGTGACATCAACATAATCGTTATAGTGATATCATACAGTGACATCAACATAATCGTTATAGTGATATCATACAGTGACATCAACATAATCGTTATAGTGATATCATACAGTGACATCAACATAATCGTTATAGTGATATCATACAGTGACATCAACATAATCGTTATAGTGATATCATACAGTGACATCAACATAATCGTTATAGTGATATCATGCAGCGCCTCTGATAACTCGGTTGACTTCCCGACCAGGTGGAGTCCGAGGACAGGTTTGAGCGTATTGGAGGGAGTTCCATCGGCGGGGGAACCTTCTGGGGCCTTGGAGCTCTGCTCACCAAGACAAAGGTGCACCTTCCTCCCCCTCGTCCTCCCCCTCCTCCTCCCCCTCCCCCTCCCCCTCCCCCTCCTCCTCCTCCTCCTCGTCCTCCCTCAGCCGGAGGGCCGAGCGCCTCTCTGCTGTTCTCTGTGTGCGCCGGACGGTGGTCACATTTTAGAAAAAGACGTTGTTTGTCTATCATGTTTTACATTTAAAATAAGATAATAATTGCCGTTGAGGGGTCGGGGTTATCGTGTAGCGTGGGGCCCGCGGGCCCCTTGAGGCGGCCCCGCGGGCCCCGTGAGGCGGGCCCGCGGGGCCCCTTGAGGCGGGCCCACGGGGCCCCTTGAGGCGGGCCCGCGGGGCCCCTTGAGGCGGGCCCACGGGGCCCCTTGAGGCGGGCCCGCGGGGCCCCTTGAGGCGGGCCCGCGGGGCCCCTTGAGGCGGCCCCGCGGGGCCCCGTGAGGCGGCCCCGCGGGGCCCCTTGAGGCGGGCCCGCGGGGCCCCTTGAGGCGGGGCCCCTTGAGGCGGGCCCTGTGTTCAGGTGAGCGTGTCTCCTCCAGAGGTTCGATGAGCTGCTGCAGCTGGCCTCCAAGGGCCAGCACACCAACCTGGACATGCTGGTGAAGGACATCTACGGCGGCTCCTACGGGTCCCTGGGGCTCACCGGAGACCTCATCGCCAGCAGCTTCGGGAAGTCGGCCACCACGGACAAAGGTGAGGACCGCCGGAGTCTGGCTCAGAGCGAACGGCCCGGGGCCCAACACTAGTCTGCTTTAGAGGTCGATTAGCCTCAGCGTCTTCCAGTTGATGTGGGACCTGTAAGAGTTGGACCGCGGGCGTCATTAAGGAGGGAGCAGGGGTCACCCAATCAAACCAGACGCTCATTCCGTAGCCTGCAGGGAGGAGGTCCCTTGTATGAAGGCACAAGCAGGTAGTGTGGCTGGCGACACGTCCATAGATCTGTGGCTATCAGCCTTCTCTGCTAACTCAGGCTGGCCAGTGTTGACACAGCTCATTGTTTCCCCGACACGCAGGATACAGTATGCTATTGTGTCGGCATGGGTCTGGGTTGACTCATTGACACAGAATAGACTAGAAACTGCTCAGGAAACGTCTGAGGAACGCCAGAGCCCGATAGACTGTCAGGAGTCCACTGCACTGGAATTGATGCTTTGCACTGAAGGTTAAATTCAAATGGGCAGTAGATACTATCAAAGTTCCCCTTTTGCATGCAATGCTTTGTAATTCAATACCTTTGTTCTGTCGTGTGCTGACCGTTGAGTTATTTTATAAATAGAACTTATGTGTTCTTATCGGGAATCTTAGGAATGACAAACGGCCATCGCTTTGACCAATAATCATTCCCTCTGTGCTCGTTCGTTTGAATATATGATTATGGTGCAGTGCTCGCCAGCAGTACGCGGTGTCACTGACGCGTTATCACATGACGGTGTATCACATGGCGCTCTGTCACATGACGCTCTCACTGACGCTGTATCACATGACACTGTATCCCATCACATGACGCTCTGTCACATGAAGCTGTATCACATGAAGCTGTATCACATGACACTGTATCACATGACACTGTATCACATGACACTGTATCACATGACACTGTATCACATGACACTGTATCACATGACACTGTATCACATGACACTATCACATGACGCTGTATCACATGACGCTGTATCACATGGCGCTGTATCAAATGACGCTGTATCACATGACGCTCTATTGCATATCACATGACGCTCTGTCACATGACGCTGTATCAAATGATGCTGTATCAAATGACGCTGTATCACATGACGCTGTATCACATGACGTGTATCACAAGACGCTCTATCGCATATCACATGGTGTGTATCACATGACGGTGTATCGCATGATGCTGTAACAAGTGAAACTGTATAACATCACATGACGGTGTATCACATGACGTGTATCACATGACGTGTATCCCATGACGCTGTATCACATGACGTTAGGTCACATGATGTGTTCCCCTATCCCGCTGCAGAGTTCTCCAAGGAGGACATCGCCAAGAGTCTGCTGCACATGATCAGCAACGACATCGGCCAGCTGGCCTGCCTGTACGCCCGGCTGCACAGCCTCACCAGGGTCTACTTCGGGGGCTTCTTCATCCGGGGCCACCCCGTCACCATGCACACCATCACCTACAGCATCAACTTCTTCACCAAGGCAAGGCCCCCCTGAGCCCTGTGGCCCCCTGAGCCCTGTGGCCCCCCCTGAGCCCTGTGGCCCCCCAGAGCCCTGTGGCCCCCCCTGAGCCCTGTGCCCCCCCCTGAGCCCTGTGGCCCCCCCTGAGCCCTGTGGCCCCCCCTGAGCCCTGGGGCCCCCCTGAGCCCTGTGGCCCCCCGAGCTCTGTGCCCCCCCCTGAGCCCTGGGGCCCCCCCTGAGCCCTGTGGCCCCCCTGAGCCCTGTGGCCCCCCCTGAGCCCTGTGCCCCCCGCGACGGACACACACACGATACACAACCTCAGAGCACAGCGTCAAAACCACAGCCCTCCACACACACACACGCTGTGTATACATCCACACATGTGCACGCACACAAACACAGAAAAAAAGTGTATTTGTGCACGCCTTGCACATCTAGACCACTGCAGATGACCGCAGCCTGAAACACAAGCTCCTCCCCTTATCTCCAACCAGATGACTACCTGCATTGTGCTGCTGCTAATGTTACGTATTTATGGGTGTTCATCTAGGGTGAAGTCCAAGCCTTGTTCCTGAGGCATGAGGGATATCTGGGAGCCATCGGGGCCTTCCTTAAAGGAGCAGAGGAAGACAGTGAGGAGAACACACCACCGTGAACACACCACCGTGAACACACCACCGTGAACACACCACCGTGAACACAGACTTAACCAATGCACACATATCAGTGTGCTTAGCCTCTTTCCTCACTTGGTTCAATAACATTTCAATAAAATGAAAGATAATGCAGACAATTCAGTACATCATTGAAATAGGATCATTATGTTTATTAATGGTGTCTTTAGGCCCAATTGGGCTCATCTGGTTGCCATGACAACATTAAGATAATAAGCCTTTACGCATAAAAATCTGCCTTTTAAGAAAAGAGATAACAGGGACAGACCAGAAGGCTGTGTCTCCTTTCCTCCGTCCATCTTTGTGGCTCATCGCTCTGTCCCTCCTCCCCGTGGTCTCGCTGCTCCCTGACGCCTGCAGACCCCAACCAGTACAGCTGGGGGGAGAACTACGCCGGGAGCTCGGGCCTTATGAGCGTGTCTCCGGACATCAACCCCATGCAGCGCGCACGCAGCGGAACGGTGAGTCCACCATGGACCCGTCAGCTCTGAGCTCTGGCTTTAATGACATCCTTATTGTTGTCCTCAGTGATTTGCTATTGGTCCTCCTCGCCTCAGCCGCCCAGATCCTCTTCCTGTCGTTGTCTTTGCGGGATAGCGGGTGGAAATGTCATCGCCTGCTCCTCTTTTGTGTCTCCAGGCTTCGGAACCACCAGTGTTTGACGTCTCATTTATTTTCCTCATTTCCTTTCCACATGTTTTCCTTCTTTACCGTTTAACATTCCCATGCAGTTCCCAGTAAGTACTTCCTGGCGCTATACGTGTGTGTGTGTGTTTTTGTGTGTCTTTATAGTTTGGAGTTAATGTCCGCCTGCTCCTTTGTGATGACATCCAGTCATCTCAGGCCCCCAGATTAGTTTAACACCTGCTTGTGAACTTATAATTTTCTTCTTGCTTTGATTGATTTCCTTCGCTGCTAACATTTGGTCGCAATCGCCGCCTTTTTCGTATTTTTCTGTCTCGTAGTTTCTAACTGAAAGTTATTCTAGCTGGATTTGAACCTTGTTTTACTGTTTGATTTGTAGTATAAGGGGGTTTTATGAAGACTAGTCGGCCATGTTTGCTTTAACCTTTACACGTGTCTGAACGATAGAGCTGCTCCACTCCAGGGAGTTATCGGGAACATGATTAGCTTCATCTCTGCGTCCCCATGACTGCTGGGTAGGGGTGCGCTCTGCTGTACGGACGCTGGAAACAAGAACCACAACCCGAAGGTTCCCCTCTCAGCTGAGCTGTGTCCATGAGGGAAACAGTCCCATCATTCACACCCTTGGTCAGGGGATAACACGATTATTTAGTTATAGTGAAAAACTGCTTTAACTTAACGAAGTCTGATGATTGCAATCCCCAGATGTAAAATATAAATCTTGTTTTTAGTGTTCAAATCATTGGATTGCTTGCTGGGAGGAAGAAGAGTGTTGTCCTCTTCTGTAGATGAAGCTTACCTCAAGACAACACATCAGTTCAAACTCACGAATACCGAGCCCAACCGGTCTCCAGACGTTGTTTAATCATGACCCCCCAAACCGTCTCGTACTCATTAAGCGTCCATAGTGTATATCATATATATATATATATATATATATATATATATATATATATACGGTATATATATATATATATATATACACTGTATGTAGACATATGTATATCATAGTGGAGCCGCCTGGCTCATCCCGGTACCAGTTAGGTATCAGGGGGTCAGGTCTGCAGGCCTACTGGTTCAACAATGTGAGTGTCACTGATGTACTGAGTGATCTGTGTGTTATAGCCTTGTGTCATTTACATTTGAAGTGTAGTGTAAAGTCTGTGTCTGTGTGCGTGTGTGTGTGTGCGTGTGTTTCTCTGTGAGTGTGTGTGTGTGTGTGTGTGTGTGTGTGTGTGTGTGTGTGTGTGTGTGTGTGTGTGTGTGTGTGTGTGTGTGTGTGTGTAGTTTGACATGCTGGAGATGGACCGTCTGGAGAGGAAGCTGGTGAACCTGCCGCTGCTGGAGGACCCCTCCTCCTACGTCCCCGACACGGTGGACCTGACCGAGGACCCGCTGGCCCGCGAGTACTGGCTCTTCTGCTTCGAGGACGCCCTGGACGGGGTACGGCCTACATCACATGATCGTCAGTGTCTGTGGTCTCATTATCACCCTGACTCTGTGACGGAGCCCCCAGAGTGGTGAGCCACTGGGGCCCTGCTGCCCCCCCCCCCCCCCCGTGGTTCTCTCCCTGCGCCCCCCCCCCCCCCCCCCGTGGTTCTCTCCCTGCTGCCCCCCCCCCCGTGGTTCTCTCCCTGCGGCCCCCCTGACTCCCCCTCTGGTCCCCCTCCAGGTGGTGAAGCGCGCGGTGGCCAGTCAGCCCGACCTCCCGGAGGCCGTGGAGCGCGCCGAGAAGTTCCGGCAGAAGTACCGCCACAAGCTGCAGACGCTGCGGCAGCAGCCCTTGTAAGGTCGCCCCTCTCTAACCCTAACCTCCTCCCTGTGGCTCTGCATATCGCCCCCCGGCCCCCCGGAGAGACGCAGAGAACCCCTTGGCTGTATTAATCTGTGTTAGACACTTCTCTGTAGAGGACTAATGTAGATGCTTCCGTGTGTATCTTGGATTAGCGGGCGGGCCGGGACGCCTTTAACTCCCTCGGGTTCAATCCCAGGATCTGCAACACGACCTCAGAGGGTTGAGAAGCGACCTTTGCTGACGAGTCCCAGGGCTCTAAACGGAGGCGTTTATGATCTGGTCGGAGCCTCCCTGGCTCAGGTTAGCGCTGTATCAGTAGAGCAAAGCCATTCGCTAATCGAAGGAATGTGGCCCACATGACTCGGACTGCAGAGGTCTGGGGAACGGCCAGGCTGTATCTCAGCTGGATCTCAGGCTCATTCATTAACGGCAACATCCACTAACCCGTCGCGGTGAGATCGACGCCGATGCAGTCTGGACGTTGTATAGTTTTACAGGGCTTCATTAGGTTTTATAGAACAGCGCTGTGTGCGATGCCCGTTAACGCGTCCAGATCGATACCACGGCGTCCCTCCAGCGCCCTGCAGTGACCCGAGCCGTCACCCTCCTGTCTGCCTGTTGTTTGTGTGTTTCTCTGTGGCTAACCTAGCTTCTCTCCTCACGCAGTGCGTACGGATCCCTCACAGTCAGGAGCCTGTTAGACACCAGAGAACACTGTTTAAACGAGTTCAACTTCCCTGACCCCTACTCTAAGGTCTGAGTGATTCTATTTCAACCTTCTTCTGTTCTGTTTGGTAGTGCTCCCTCTCTTCTTTCTGTCCTTTTTCTCTTTTAGTCGTTTTTCTGCATTTTCGTTGTGGTTTTACTAAAGCTGGTGCTTGAGGTGGGGAACAGGATGGGGGGGGACATTAATGGGCCTAAGAAATGTCCATGTTTAGCCTGACGGACGCGTTGGGTGAAGCAGAAACACATTTTATGAGGATTACATTTTTGGGGGGGTAAATCCAATCTATATTTCAGGAATAACTCCACACTAGACAGTTCACTTTATGTCATGTTAAGTTTTAAAAACTGTGATGAAGCACTGAGCTGCCTAGAGTATGAACGGCCGTGGGCCTAGTGCTAGTGGTTGTTGCGTTGGCCCCGGCCCGGTGGTACCGAGCCCCTCTAACCCCCCCCCCCCCCCCCCGGCCCCCAGATCAAGCAGAGGGAGAACGACGGCGCTCTGCGCTGCTACCAGAAGGCCGTGGCCGCACTGGACGCCCTCGGCTGGGAGGAGAAGCAGTTCGCTCTGGTCCGCGGGGTCCTGGCGGGGAACGTCTTCGACTGGGGGGCCAAGGCCGTGTCCGAGTGAGTCTGGACCCATCATCTATGATCAGGATATAGCTGGTTATATTGCGTCGACAACACTCCCATACGGTCGTATCTGCTGAACAACTTTTGATATATTTATGTGCAAGATGAAAAGCATGGTCGCAAAATATCATAGTTTTGTTTCTGTCTGTATTTAGTATGTGTGTGTCTGTATTTAGTATGTGTGTGTCTGTATCTAGTATGTGTGTGTCTGTGTGTGTCTGTATTTAGTATGTGTGTGTCTGTATTTAGTATGCGTGTGTCTGTATCTAGTATGTGTGTGTCTGTGTGTGTCTGTATCTAGTATGTGTGTGTCTGTGTGTGTCTGTATTTAGTATGTGTGTGTCTGTATTTAGTTTGTGTATCTGTATGTGTGTATCTGTATTTAGTATGTGTGTGTCTGTATTTAGTATGTGTGTGTCTGTATCTAGTATATGTGTGTCTGTATCTAGTATGTGTGTGTCTGTGTGTGTCTGTATTTAGTATGTGTGTGTCTGTATCTAGTATGTGTGTGTCTGTGTGTGTCTGTATCTAGTATGTGTGTGTCTGTGTGTGTCTGTATCTAGTATATGTGTGTCTGTATTTAGTATGTGTGTGTCTGTATTTAGTATGTGTATCTGCGTTGTTTCAGTGTCCTGGAGACGGACCGAGACTTCGGCTTCGAGGAGGCCAAACAGAAGCTGGAAGGTAGGAAACCCCCGCTACTAAAAACGCAAAACCAAAATATGAGTTTTTCCCGTCCACATCACCGCTGCTGCTGTTGTTTGTTCCAGAGCGCCCGTGGTTGGTGGACTCCTACAACCAGTGGCTGCAGAGACTGAAGGTCAGCCTGACCCCTCAGGAGAGAGAACGCTTCTTTGTAACGCGCCTGCCCCTTATTCCAACGCCTCCAGACGATCTAGAGCAGAACCAGAGGGCCTCAGGCTCTCCCTCCTCACCTACGTCCTTCTTAACGTCCCCCCCACGCCTCAGCCCTCGCTATCTAACCCCAACGCTGAGGGATCAATGCACTCATCCCCCTCCATCCACATCACCACACCCCAACCACCTGTTCTCAGTCTGACCGCCTGTTTGGTACAGGCTGCCGGGGCCCTCCCCTCCAGCTGGGGCTAAAGGGCCCCTGTTTCAGCCCCGCCGTGGATGAAACGTCAAGGGCGTCTAACACACCTGACAGACCGATCCAGCTGCCAGGCAACTCCCTATTGGCCCGTTCCAGCTGGTAGGCGGGGCTACCCATCATACATCTGGCTAGCTGAGGGGCCCCTCACTAGTGTCCCTCCCGTCTCTCAGGGGCCCCTCACTAGTGTCCCTCCTGTCTCTCAGGGGCCCCTCACTAGTGTCCCTCCCTCAGGGGCCCTCACTAGTGTCCCTCCCGTCTCTCAGGGGCCCCTCACTAGTGTCCCTCCCGTCTCTCAGGGGCCCCTCACTAGTGTCCCTTCCTCAGGGGCCCTCACTAGTGTCCCTCCCGTCTCTCAGGGGCCCCTCACTAGTGTCCCTCCCTCAGGGGCCCTCACTAGTGTCCCTCCCATCTCTCAGGGGCCCCTCCCTAGTGTCCCTCCCGTCTCTCAGGGGCCCCTCCCTAGTGTCCCTCCCGTCTCTCAGGGGCCCCTCCCTAGTGTCCCTCCCGTCTCTCAGGGGCCCCTCCCTATCGTTTCCTGCTCCTCACTGTGTCCCCCTCCCCCCTCTAGGGGCCTCCTCACAAGTGTGCGGTGTTCTTCGTGGACAACAGCGGGATGGACATCATCCTGGGGGTCATGCCCTTCGTCCGAGAGCTGCTCCTTCGGGGCACGGAGGTGGGAGACACAGCTCACTGTTCACCGTTAGGTCAATGAACGAATGAATGAATGAGCAAACGAATGAATGAATGAATGAGCAAACGAATGAATGAATGAATGAATGAGTGAGTGAGTGAGTGCATGAATGCGTGAATGCATGAATGCATGAATGCGTGAATGCATGAATGCATGAATGCATGAATGCATGCAGGCCAGTGTCAATGAGACAAACTCACTGCAAGGCGCTTTGAATCAGGGTTACTCCTCGGCCAATCAGGTATGTGTATCCTGGATTTGTAGCTGAAGCAGAGACGCACTCTGGCCACTCTGAGCAGTGAGTGGTTTGCGGGGGAGGGCTTTGGCCGCATGCAGAGCCCTGAACGGTAGGCGTGCAGACAGACCTCTACCAAGATGGAGCAGCACGCAACAATAATGAATCTGATTGATGCAATTAAAAAGATAATATTACACCGGCCAGGCCGGTTTACGTCTCGTGATGAAGAGGCTAACTTATCGTTTTAGCTTAATGATTTCTTTGGGGACATTAACTATATGAGAGAAATTTGAGACGTAACGTATTATAATCTAACTTGCGTGTGTTTGCTCATGTGTGCGTGTGTTTACTTATGTGAGTGTGTTTGCTCGTGTCTGTGTGTGCTGGTGTGTGCGTGCGTTTGCTCATGTGTGTGTGCGCTGTTGTGTGTGTCCTTGTGTGTGCTGGTGTGTGTTTGTGTGCTGGTGTGTGCGTGCGTTTGCTCATGTGTGTGTGTGTGTCCGTGTGTGTGTCCGTGCGTGTGCTGGTGTGTGCGTGCGCTCTCCTCTCAGGTGGTGCTGGCCAGTAACTCCAGCCCCGCCCTCAACGATGTGACCAATGGGGAGCTGCAGATCCTGACGGAGACGATCGCGGCCATGGACCCCATCATCCAGTGAGTACTGGAGCGCTACGACGCCTTGTTCAGTCCTAGCCCGGCCCGTGTCCGATAGAGAGTAACCCAGCCCGACCCGAGCCCCACACAGTTAGTCTATTTATTGTTTCAACACAAAAGCAACGCCAACTCCAACGCCTTAACGCGCAGATGGGCTCAGGGTGGGTTTCCATACTCTAGTGAGTATCAGACGGGACCAACGGGAACCAGTGAAACCAGGACTCAGTGAGTCAGAGCTCTGGTACCAGGACCAGTGGAACCAGGACTCAGTGAGTCAGAGCTCTGGTACCAGGACCAGTGGAACCAGGACTCACTGAGTCAGAGCTCTGGTAACAGGACCAGTGGAACCAGGACTCACTGAGTCAGAGCTCTGGTACCAGGACCAGTGGAACCAGGACTCACTGAGTCAGAGCTCTGGTACCAGGACCAGTGGAACCAGGACTCACTGAGTCAGAGCTCTGGTAACAGGACCTGTGGAACCAGGACTCACTGAGTCAGAGCTCTGGTACCAGGACCAGTGGAACCAGGACTCACTGAGTCAGAGCTCTGGTACCAGGACCAGTGGAACCAGGACTCACTGAGTCAGAGCTCTGGTAACAGGACCAGTGGAACCAGGACTCACTGAGTCAGAGCTCTGGTAACAGGACCAGTGGAACCAGGACTCACTGAGTCAGAGCTCTGGTACCAGGACCAGTGGAACCAGGACTCACTGAGTCAGAACTCTGGTAACAGGACTGTCTCCACAGTATCCAGAGAGACGGTGAGGGTAGCCCTGCTATCAGTCGATGGTGAAGCGAAGGATGCCTCCTGCTCCAACCTCTGTTAGTTTGGTACTGGACTTAGATTAAGCCAGTACTTTATTAAGTATATCCCATTTGGGATATTTTAGAGCCAAAAATAAGGGACAGAAGTTTAGTAGTTTAGACAGTAGAATTATAAAAAGGATAAAGATTGAAAGCCATAACACGACCAAATCGAGGTCACAGTTTTCCTCCAGCGCACTCGTGTTGGTCCACTCGGTCCCCATGGCAGCAGTGTTCCAGGTCTCAGTGTTCCTGGTCTCAGTGTTCCTGGTCTCAGTGTTCCTGGTCTCAGTGTTCCAGGTCTCAGTGTTCCAGGTCTCAGTGTTCCTGGTCTCAGTGTTCCTGGTCTCAGTGTTCCTGGTCTCGGTGTTCCAGGTCTTGTTGTTCCAGGTCTCAGTGTTCCAGGTCTCAGTGTTCCAGGTCTCAGTGTTCCAGGTCTCAGTGTTCCAGGTCTCAGTGTTCCAGGTCTCAGTGTTCCTGGTCTCAGCGTTCCAGGTCTCGTTGTTCCAGGTCTCGTTGTTCCAGGTCTCAGTGTTCCTGGTCTCAGTGTTCCTGGTCTCAGTGTTCCAGGTCCCTGTGTTCCAGGTCTCAGTGTTCCAGGTCTCAGTGTTCCTGGTCTCAGTGTTCCAGGTCTCAGTGTTCCAGGTCTCAGTGTTGCAGGTCCCTGTCTTCCAGGTCTCAGTGTTCCTGGTCTCAGTGTTCCTGGTCTCAGTGTTCCTGGTCTCAGTGTTCCAGGTCTCGTTGTTCCAGGTCTCGTTGTTCCAGGTCTCGTTGTTCCAGGTCTCGTTGTTCCTGGTCTCAGTGTTCCTGGTCTCAGTGTTCCTGGTCTCAGTGTTCCTGGTCTCAGTGTTCCTGGTCTCAGTGTTCCAGGTCCCTGTGTTCCAGGTCTCAGTGTTCCTGGTCTCAGTGTTCCAGGTCTCAGTGTTGCAGGTCCCTGTCTTCCAGGTCTCAGTGTTCCTGGTCTCAGTGTTCCAGGTCTCGTTGTTCCAGGTCTCGTTGTTCCAGGTCTCGTTGTTCCAGGTCTCGTTGTTCCAGGTCTCGTTGTTCCAGGTCTCAGTGTTCCTGGTCTCAGTGTTCCTGGTCTCAGTGTTCCAGGTCTCAGTGTTCCTGGTCTCAGTGTTCCAGTTCTCAGTGTTCCAGGTGTCCAGGCTCCTGGTCCCAGTGTTCCAGGTGTTCCAGGCGTCCTGGTCCAGGGTGTTTCTGACTGTGGTTGTGTTGCAGGGCTGGGCTGAAGGAGGACCGGCTGGTTCTGGTCCAGACTGGATCCAGCTCCCCCTGCCTGGACCTCGGGTATGATTGGTCCAATGCCTTCTTAAAGAAACAGCGCGTGGTTTTCTGCTGCCTTGTTCTCTTAGTATAGATAAGTGGGGAGACATTTATCAGTAAGGAGTTATGTGGTGGTAGCAAAAGCTAATCATACATTTGATGACAGATAACAAACGGATAACAAACAGTATTTATGGATAGTACATTGAGTCATGTTTAGCTGTTGGCAGTATTGACTGCTGGAACAACAGACATATTTTAGGGGACCTCTCCTGTCTGGGTTGTTAAAGTAGTATTCCTGAATCTGCTGGCTTCATTCAAACATCCTCTGCCAACATAATGAGTCAGGAGGACTTAGTTTTGATGATTCTGCCGTGGAGCATTCAGTGCGAGCGCAGTCTCAATGATTCCACTGGGGCTTAGAGATCAGACATAAGGTTGATTACTTGTTCATCACAAACAGTTGACATTCATTGCTCCCAAAATTCATAGGAGCTAAAGCTACGATTTTCGGTGAGGCTGTGTTCAAGCAAAACGATCTTCGGAAAATCATTCACTTCTCAAAATAAATAATTTTGAGAAATGATATTTGTAACCAAGGTTTTGGTGAAGCCAGGAGAGATGGTGACGATGTTCAGATAAGCTTTGTGGAGGACTATATCAGTTTAATTCAGTCCACGCGCCCACAAACGTATTACAATACACAGAGCACATCTCGTTCTGCTTGGGGGCACATTAAGTGGGCTGGTAGTTTGAAAACTGTCTTGTTCATCTGCTTAGTCAGCCGTGAAATAGATTTTGTTTTTGCTGTTCTGGGCAAACTGGGCTAAAAACGTGTATTAGGTGTCCCAATATATGACTGGGATGATGGATTAGAAGATGTCTGCTGTGGACAGGGGTTTTATGTTGTTCATCGGTATAATCTGTGTTACTTTACAGCCTGAAAATGAGGGAGAACTCCCAAGTTGTTCTTCAGACAAACGGTTAAAAGTGTAATAGTTGCATATATTGATCCAGGGCTAATTGGCCTAGACTAGTTAATCAATTAGGAAAAGGAAATGAGGGCCTGGGTGCCGGTTTGAGGAACGGGGCTGTTATCTGAACACTCATTTCATTCTATTGCAACTGGTGGGTCATAGTGGAACAAAGCCCCGGTCGGATCACTGCGGCCGCCTCCAGTCCTCATATCCAGGACACCGGGTCCAATCAGTGGTCCCGCACAGCGGGGCGTGAACACAGATGGCTAAGGCTGCGTTCCAATAAGGAAAAAACCCACCCTCCTAGTCTTACCCACGCAACTTATTGAAATGTTGCTCTGCACTCAGCTCAAAAATAGTGGATGATTTACATCTCGACAGACTATTGTAACAATTAGCCTCATTCTTGACAAACCGGCCATCTGCTTTCAAAGGAAGGCCAAGCGCGCTCCACTTGTAGGATGGATGAGTCCCTCTCAGAGTTAAACACATGCTGTTGCAGGCATTGGCTCTTATTAAAATACAATAAGTAAACTAAAATAGAAAAGGATAAGATGCAGAAAAGTACGGCATGACCATCGTCCCTAAAGGGTGTGGGTGAAAGAGAGCAGTAGAGAGAGAAAGAGAGTGGGAGGGAGGGAGGGGGGGGGGGAGTGAGAGTGGTCGAGGGAGAGAGAGAGAGAGAGAGAGAGGGAGGGAGGGAGGAGGAGGAGGAGGAGGAGAGAGACAGAGCGAGTGGTAGAGGGAGGGAGGGAGAGAGAGAAAGAGAGTGGGAGGGAGGGAGGGGGGGGGGGGGGGAGTGAGAGTGGTCGAGGGAGAGAGAGGGAGGGAGGGAGGGAGGAGGAGAGAGAGAGAGAGCGAGTGGTAGAGGGAGGGAGGGAGAGAGAGAGAGAAAGAGAGTGGGAGGGAGGGATGGAGGGGGAGAGAGAGAGAGAGAGAGAGCGAGTGGTAGAGGGAGGGAGGGAGGGAGGGAGGGGGAGAGAGAGAGAGCGAGTGGTAGAGGGAGGGAGGGAGGGAGGGGGAGAAAGAGAGTGGGAGGGAGGGAGGGGGGGGGGGAGTGAGAGTGGTCGAGGGAGAGAGAGAGAGGGAGGGAGGGAGGAGGAGAGAGAGAGAGCGAGTGGTAGAGGGAGGGAGGAGGAGAGAGAGAGAGCGAGTGGTAGAGGGAGGGAGGGAGAGAAAGAGAGTGGGAGGGAGGGAGGGAGGGATGGAGGGGGAGAGAGAGAGAGAGAGAGCGAGTGGTAGAGGGAGGGAGGGGGAGAGAGAGAGAGCGAGTGGTAGAGGGAGGGAGGGAGGGGGAGAGCGAGGGATGGAGGGGGAGAGAGAGAGAGCGAGTGGTAGAGGGAGGGAGGGAGGGGGAGAGCGAGGGATGGAGGGGGAGAGAGAGAGAGCGAGTGGTTGTGGTAGAGAGTGAGTAATAAGTGTGTGTGTCCCAGCGTCAGTAGGGTGCGTCCCTCTGCCTGTGGAGGGACCTGACCCCCCCCCGGCCCTGACCCCCCCCCCCCCCCCCCCCCGGCCCAGCTGGGGGGGGGGTCAGGTCCCTCTGCCTGTCGAGGGACCTGACCCCTCGACAGGCGGGGGGGGTCAGCTCGGCGCTGATGCATGCTGGGAGCAGGTCGTTGAGCCGTGTGTCCGTCCGTCCGTCCCCAGGCGGCTGGACAAGGAGCTGACCATCGTGGTGCGGGAGCGGGAGGCGGACCTGGTGGTGATCGAGGGGATGGGCCGCGCCGTCCACACCAACTACTTCGCCCGGCTCAGCTGCGAGAGCCTCAAGATGGCGGTCATCAAGAACACCTGGCTGGCAGAGCGGCTCGGCGGGAAGCTGTTCAGTGTGGTGTTCAAGTACGAGCTGCCGACCCCGCCCCCCCCCGCCGCCCCCCCCATGAAGGAGGAGGAGGAGGAGGAGAAGGCCGTGTTCAGCCCCTAGGGGGCGCCCCACCCCACTCAGACGGGAATGTCCAGAGCGGTTACCTGTGGTGGTTGTCGTGTCGACGAAGATGAAGATGTCACTTGGTGGATGGATGAGTGATTGTTATGGTGATTGTAGTGAGATTACGAAGGCAGAGTTATCAAGGGGGGGGGGGGGGGGGGGTAGCAGAGAGAATGTTTTTTGGTAGCAATGACAGGATAATGATTTTCAACTTCCTCATTTAGGAAAGCATAATTCCTCCCTATAATGTAATCCTAAAGGTATCAGAGTAGGACTATCTGCTGCCTAAACACAGTATGAGACACCAATGACCAGGATCTGCAATCGATCCCAGATCGCTGTTCCGCATCATCCCATCTATCGCTAGCCTCCCGTCTTTGACGGCTTGTATTGGAATCCGGTTCCTGAAGCAAATATATCCGTGAACAAGAATATCATAAGGGACTTGTTTATATACTCGGCAAATTGTAATCAACAATAAGATGTTTATTTAGTGTACGTGTCACAAAACAAGAAGAAAAATGAGCACAAAATACCCCAGTGATCAGTACTCCCACTTGTGCAATGGTGTGTTATGGCGAGACGTTACCATAACACGTCACCATTAAAGCACTTCCAGCAGGGATGGGGTAAGCGGGGGGGGGGGGGGGGGGTGCGCGTGTTTTTGTTTACATGTACCCATAAAAAGTAATTACACCCTGTTGTGGTGAATTAACTGCAAAAAATATGTGCGTCTAATGTGCCTCTGTGCCTTCGTGCCCGTCGCGTCGCTCGCTTCTATCGTTCTGTTTTCCCAGGGGTTGGACATGGCCCATACGTCCTTTTAGTGTGAGGTGTTTTCTTTTTCTTTTTTACAATACAAGGATGAATGAATTTGGACGAGTGAATAATTTTGAAGACACAGAACAGGTTGTGAGTTAATGTTGCTTCAGGGACTTGGTGAAAACGCACTTTATCGCCATCATTTAGTGTTTAGCGGCGAACCACAAGAGGGCAGTGTTTCACTGTGAACTTTAGGATTCCTCTGAAACTTTGCCACTGCTCGGAATTTAACACGGAGTTGCCAGCTTTGTGTTTACATGTAGCCTATCAGGTGTTGGTTTTGATGCAGTGTTCCTCGCTTGCCCATTTTTCTGGAATGAAACAAGGTTACATTGAGCAAATTTAGCCAGTGGATTAGATACCACGACAAAGTATTATAAGGAAATATTTGACAGAGTGGTTTGGGAGAATAAACTTAAGGAAACAAAGTCCACCCATGCAGTAGGCCTATGTGGCCAAAACACTGTGAAGGCATTTGGTTTAAGTGATTGGTAATATCTCGACTGGTTTGAACGCCGATTGGAGGGCCTCTTGTCACGCAGACGCACCTTGTGTTGTTTGTAGCCTACATAGAATGAACAAGCGTATGTGTATTTCATTAATTTGTAAACACGTTCAAAACACAAGTTTGTGTACCGTATTATCCTCTGACAATCAACCTTCATTAAATGTTCCAAACTATATTTTACTCAATTGGCCCTAGTCGTTTTTTCCTTCCGCCAACGGTTCTCAGTCAATTTAAAACACAAACAGATTCACCGTAGACGGCACAGCAGTCGACCTGGGCTTGTAAATACACACACACACACACACACACACACACACACACACACACACCGACATAGAGACACACGCATATACACACACACCGACATAAAGACACACGCATACACACACACACACACACACACACACCCCAACATATTGAGACACATACACACCATACACACCAACATATACAGACACATGCACACTCACACACACAATTGAGCTCCTAACTGCCACAGGGTAGCGGCCGACTCCTTGGCATATTGGAGCGACGGCCCGCTGCGCTCCCCGGGATTCCATCGTGCTGATGATGTACAAAGCGCCCAGCAGGCGGCCTGGCGCGGTCTCCCTCCCCCCCCCCCCCCCCTCCTCTCTCTCTTCATCACGCTCTGCGGGTGCACGTTCCAATTCTGGAAATCGCGGGTGAACCTCTCTTCATACAAGTTTTTCTCTTAAGATGTTTGGTTTTATGCTACTGACTGAAAAGCGAATTTAGGTTTGTTGTTTAATTTTTTTTTTTAGTTTCGGCAGTTCACTGAGATTGGAAGAAGTAGGCCTACCCCCTCCGAAGTGGAGACTCTCTGGCGTTAGTCAAGGTTACCAGCAGCCGGCATGGACTGGTTGACCCCAATGACTGGATGAAGGGTGGTGGTTACACACACACACACACACACACACACACACACACACACACACACACACACACACACACATTTTTGAGTAGTTTGAGTAGTATTATGTATAGTTATAGGCCTAGGCTATAATTGGACCGCGTTTGATATATGGTCGGGTCTATGGGTCAACCCCAGCTGTAGGCTCTGTCCTATGTGATTGGTGGTCCTTTAATACAGGATGTGGACCGTGTTTAAGCATATGGCTGTATGGGTAGGCCTGGAGTAGACAAACACAGACAAAAGGTTGGCATAACACACTAATTACTACAAGATAGTAAACATCAAGTCGGCCTATCATGTCAACTTTCAGAATGTTCTGGGCGAACCAGTGGTGGTAAACACTAATTGTGTCCATTAAGCGTGTTACTTTTCAAATGTGGACACAACATGAGTTTGTACAGTTGTGGATGCGTTCCCGCTCTCACTCTGCTATGACCGCTTCCTAGCTCCACCTTGTGTATTATGGTCTGTCTGTGATAGTCTCTGCATACAGTCCGTCTCCCTGACAACCTGCTCCTATCCCGAGTAGAAGGAAAAAACGTTGACTATTGGAACTCAGCTCACACCCTGGACGACGTGTTTGTTGTCCAAACACTGGTCTGAACAATACACGCAGAGCCGCTCGCTTTAGCGCTATTAAACCGAGTCGCCATCACAATGCAATGTGTTCAAGCTCCTTTCTATCGCCTTAACTTCGTTAAGACTGGTTGGCAGCCCGGCAACAGAATTATTAGCTGTTCCCGCCTTGGTTCGTGACGTCTGTTTTGAACCCGAGCATGTGGCTGCGTGGCGGCGTTGCAGCAGTGCGGAGCCGGTTCACTTGGAACTTGGAAGTGAGAACACAAAGCAAGGCGGATAATGAGGAGTTACACACGGCGTCCTAAATGTCAGACCGTTCCCCGGAGCGTCTTGGGTGCAATGCTCCTCCCCAAAAAACATGGTTAATCTTCAAGAGCGCGCACTACTGGCGGAAGTTGCGGAGCCATGTGCCCACATCGTGTCCGTCTGCTAATCCATTGAAGATGCAGTTGGGATTAAGTCATGCTTTCATATTTTTTAAATCCCATTATGGCCGGTGTTTGTAGGGTTCTCAAATGTAATCTTCAGATAGCTCTCTGCTTTGATCAGAATAATTAAGATAGGCCTCCTTTCCGCGTTTTATACGCTAAATTAGGCCTACTTCTTTAAACTAATGGTAATCATTTTACAAAATTTGACAAAGCATGGTTTCATTTTTTTTAAATAAAAGTAGGCCTCCTTTAAAGTATAAATTCTCTCTCTCTCTCTCTCTCTCTCTCTCTCTCTCTCTCTCTCTCTTTCTCTCTCTATTAGTAGGCCTAATGCAATAGCCTACTGACATTTTACTTGTAACGTGTCCTAGGCCTACTTGCCTCCAACATTACGACAGTATAACGTCTATAACTATCATTCATATAAAGGCCTCTCTATCCTGATTTGGCCTCCATCGGACGCTGTCATCAGTCCTGACTCCAGCAGGGCGCGCGGCATGCGCGCCCCCGTCCCTCTCCTCTTATAGCGGCTGCGGTCCGGGCGCGAGGCAGCACATCTCCCAGTGAGCGGACTAGAGTCGCACCTCCTCATCCACCTGCTGTCACATGACGAACCTCCTCCTCCGGTACCCCCACACAACATCGGAATAGCGAGCCCCCCAGGTAGGACATGATCTTTCATTCAAGAAGATGTGTGTCTTATTCGTTAATGATCGATAATAACAGATAATCAGATAGGGATAAGGTCTGTGTGGTGCTGTTGTAACCATGTGGTTACAATTATTTAGCCATTCGAAAAATGCTATTTTTCGATTTTTTCTTTTTCTTCCAAAGAAAGTTCAAATCTAAATGTAGGATATAAAAAGCAAGCAATTCTTTGGGAATCCTGCGATTTGTAATTTAAACTCACTGGTCTAATGTTTAGATCTACAATTTCGGGTTGGATTTCGCCGAGGGAAATTAAGAGCGTCTCGGTGCGATGATTAAAGCCGCCAAGCGGACCGTAAATGCAGACCTATTCAAGCAGTCTTATTACTGTTATTAGAGAGACTTATTAATATTATTCTACCGAGGCAGTCTCCGGAGAGCCAAGACACGGTCTGCGAGATGCTCGAGGGATCAAGAAGTGCTTGAGATGTCAAACGTAGTGTTAATATTTCGTAATGTCTTCTTAAAATGATAAACTCCTACCATGTCACGGTTCTCGTCCGACGAAGAACGATTTACATTTGACTCCTTGTACACAATATCGCCACCACACGATACGACATTAAGTCCCAGACTTAACAGCGATGCAAATTATTAAGTTCGTCGATTGGCTTTTTCTCTTGAGCCTACTCTCATTGTAGTAACTGATAAAAGGCTATATTAGGTAAAATAGACAAAGCGTATTTTAATATTAAAGGTCACATTTCTCCCTCAGACCGTCATTCTAGTGAAAGAGATTCTGCCTTTCTTGGTTTGATTAAGACCAATAAAGTCTCAGTTGATCTGCATGTTTATGTGATGCCAGCAGCTCAATAAGGACTAAAGGCCTACGCAAGAAATCAGATGGCATACCTTAGATGAATAGACGTACACGTTTTGTGTTTGTATTTATTATTTAAATGAAGTTAATAATCTTTCTTTCTTTTTTGTCAATCTTACACATTACTGTCATCCCCTCTCTCTCTCTGAATGGGTTTTCTCTCTCCATAAATCTCCCTGTCCCGTCCTCTGGCTTTCCCCGTCTCCATTCATCTTTCCAACACCTTTACTTTGCATCTCTCTCTCTCTCTCTCTCTCTCTCTCTCTCTCTCTCTCTCTCTCTCTCTCTCTCTCTCTCTCTCTCTCTCTCTCTCTCTCTCTCTCTCTCTCTCTTTGCGCTGTGTGCGGCTCTCTCTTCCAACAAAATGTCTTTATAGTTCTCTCTTTTGTCTCTCTCTCTCTCTCTCTCTCTCTCTCTCTCTCTCTCTCTCTCTCTCTCTCTCGCTGACTGTCTCTCTCTCTCTCTCTCTCTCTCTCTCTCTCTCTCTGGGGGGCTCTGCTGTTCCTTGTGTGTTGAAGCAGTTTGTGGGTGCCTGAAGCAGGTCACCCCGCTGTGAGTGTGTGTGTGTGTGTGTGTGTGTGTGTGTGTGTGTGTGTGTGTGTGTGTGTGTGTGTGTGTGTGTGTGTGTGTGTGTGTGTGTGTGTGTGTGTGTGTGTGTGTGTTGTGTGTGTGCGCGCAGCGCGCGCCTGTGCTTCTGTGAGAGTGACATTTCTGTATTCATAAGTGTGTCTGTGCTCATTCGCTTCTGATTTGTGTCAGGCTGTGTGTGTCTTCCTGTTGTGTTTAAAATCGTGTGTGTGTGTGTGTGTGTGTGCATCTATTTGCGTTTACACTTGCTGTTTGAATGGGTGAAATTGTGTTTATGTGTGTGTGTGTGTGTGTGTGTCCGGTGTGTGTGTGTTTGTACCGCACTTGATTTGTGTTTGAGCGGGTGATAATGTGTGTGCCCCAGTGTGAACGCGTCCCATGTGTGTGTGGGTGTGTGCCACTATTCCACAGAGAATTTGTATCTGAGCACATGCACGGTAGCATGAAATGATGTGTATGTGGGCGCGTTGTGTGCATGTGAGTGAGCGATTTCAGACCTGCGTGTGTGTGATATCTCACGTTGTGCGTTTCTTTGTAAGAAAAAGAAAGCTGTGCGACAGACACGCGTTTGATGACTGAATTTGGGTTGTGTCTCCGTTCAAAAACAAAAACCCTTTGTACACACACACACACACACCCACACACACACACACACACACACACACACACACACACACACACACACACACACACACACACAAAGACGCAGAAGGTAACCACCGCATCACAGGACGCTGGCGCACTCTGCGAACAAAACACTCTCCGTGTAGTCGCCACGTCCCCCAGCTGCTGTACCTGTGACCGCCAGCCCACCCCCGCGTCCCCCCAGCCAATCAGGGCGCAGGCAGCCCTCCTTGGTTCCAGCTGACAGATGGGCCGGCCGTATGGCCCGGTCTTCATCCCCGGGGCCTGGGGCCCGGGCTGGCCAGCTCCCGTAGAGCCGCTCACACGCACCCTGTGGGCGCGTGAAGACCAGCAGCTCTGACTCTGTGTGTTTGTGTGTCTGTGCTTGTGTGCGTGTGTGCGTTTGCCTCTGCGTGTCTAAGTGTATGTGTTTGTGGAAGTGTGTTTCTCTGCATCTGCATCTCAATCTGTAAGTGTATGTGTGTAAGTGTTTATGTTTGTGTGTGTGTGTGCTTGTGTGTGTCTCTGCTTCTGCTTCTTAATGTGTAAGTGTGTGTGTGCGTGAGTTTGGGTGTGTGCGTGTGTCTGTTTTTGGAGACCTTTTATGTGTTGAAGTGGTTGATATCGGCCCTCCCCTTTGGCAAATGGGGCTTTTATTGTGTTGAGTGCGTTTGGGGCCGGATGGTTTATTAAGGGGCGGAGACGGTCATTTGAGTGCCATTATCGGCTGCGGCTTCATCTGTTGGGATGCTCTTTACGGTGATTTGGTGGAGCAACAAGGTCTCCTCTGTCCGCCCTGATAAGGAAAGATATAAAAGTGGCTGTTAGAGAATCAAATATTCTGGGAAATTTCACGATGCACAAAGGATGTGTTCTCTCCCCTTGTAGCTTCTCTGTGAAGTCTGAAGACAGAACCACTGACTGTAAACCAACACAGAGTAACCTGGTACTTGTGTGCAGTGTTTAGGCCGGAGGAACGTTACCCTGGTGTTTCTTAAGGCTGCGCCCTATACTGTCTGATTAAGGTTTTCAAAGACTCCTCGTATCGGCCCAGTCCTCTGACGCGGACAGCTGGCCTCCCTGCAGTAAGCACATGCTCCCCAGTGATACTCCCAGTGATGACTGGGTTTGTCTGTAATACTTGGTCATTCTCTTTCAGTTGACGCAAACAAAACGCCCAGATGAAGATAAAGCCGGTCTTTACATGGGGGGGGGTTCAGCGGCAGCATGTGTGGGCTGACCACGTTTACAGGCCTCGTGATGGAGGTGGTGGTGGAGATGGTGGAGATGGTGGAGGTGGTGGTAGTGGAGGTGGTGGTGGTGGTGGTGGTGGTGGTGGTGGTGGAGGTGGTGGTGGTGGAGGTGGTGGTGGTGGAGGTGGTGGTGGTGGTGGTGATGGAGGCGGTGGTGGAGGTGGAGGTGGTGGAGGTGGTGGTGGTGTTGGTGGTTGAGATGGTGGAGGTGGTGGGGGTGGTGGAGGTGGAGGTGGAGGTGGTGGTGGCGGCGGTGGCGGTGGTGGAGGTGGTGGTGGTGGAGGTGGTGGTGGTGGAGAGGGTGGTGGTGGTGGTGGTGGTGGAGGTGGTGGTGGTGGTGGAGGAGGTGGTGGTGGAGGTGGTGGAGGAGGTGGAGGAGGTGGAGGAGGTGGTGGTGGAGGTGGTGGTGGTGGAGGAGGTGGAGGAGGTGGAGGTGGTCTCTCTCCCTCTCTCTCTCTTTGTTTGTGTCCTCGTGGCTCCGTTGCCGCGGGAGATGTTGGAACGTGAACAGATGGCTGCTGGAGGTTTGCGCCCCCAGCAGGTGAGGTTTTAAAAGATGAAGGACAACACACACACACACACACACACACACACACACACACACACACACACACACACACACACACACACACACACACACACCGCGTCCCTCCTCACCACATGGTCGGGGGCCCTCTGTGAAGGGCCCCTCGTCACAGGGGCCGTCCTCCTGATGAGGGCCGTCGGTCGGCGGCGGGAGCCGAGGGGGGTCCATCACAGCTTAATGATCACACGGACCACTGGTTGCCACGGGTGACCTTGTGGTGCTTCATGATTGGACGAGCGATCGGTGCTCCCCCCCCCCCCCCCCCTGATTCATGGGACCATGACGGTGGGCTGGGAGTGACCTCCTGCGATGTGGAGGGTCTTCCTCCAGCCTCCTCTTCACTCAGGGTGGGGGATGTGTTCAGGGCTGCTCAGACGATACGGGCTGAGAGGCCACAGGGCAGCCCGGCCACAGTGTGATACAGACAGGAGGAGACCAATCAGAAGCTCATCTGACTCTGCTGTGATTAGGGTGCATCTCTACGTTGTAGCGGTAAGGTTGAACATAGATTCACTAAAGTGAGATATTAAACAAACATAAAGCATAAAACTAAACTCTGTCTCCTTGAGTTTGAAAGTCAATTCAAATTCAACTTATAAAATAAACACTTATTATCTCTGCAATTCAAGAGATAATAAAAACAATGTTTGGTCAAAGTGATTAATGAATGGGTGTGAGTATTTCCAGTATTTGCTTGTTGAATAAGAAAATAGCTCAGCTTGTCTTTAATTACATTTCTTGTTGACTCGTGTTTGCTTATTCATTTCCATCACGGGGACTCTTTCACTGACTTTCCTCCTCCATCAGTCGGCCTCTCTCAGTCGGCCTCTCTCAGCCCAGCCTCTCTCAGCCCAGCCTCTCTCAGCCCAGCCTCTCTCAGTCGGCCTCTCTCAGTCGGCCTCTCTCAGTCGGCCTCTCTCAGCCCAGCCTCTCTCAGCCCAGCCTCTCTCAGTCGGCCTCTCTCAGCCCAGCCTCTCTCAGCCCAGCCTCTCTCAGTCGGCCTCTCTCAGTCGGCCTCTCTCAGTCGGCCTCTCTCAGTCGGCCTCTCTCAGCCCAGCCTCTCT
>NC_082394.1:680800-684031 GCF_031168955.1 Gadus macrocephalus
GGGGTGGATTCTGTTGATGTGAATGTCAAAAGTATAGTTTGAAGTGGAATAGGGATGGTGCCCACGGTGATTCAGTGAAACGACAAAGGTTACTTTAAGAGATCCCTTTTTATGTTTTTACGTTTAAACGCCCTTCGTGTTTGACTGATGGTTCGTTGATTTAATTGTGAGTGTGCACTTTTAGACATTTCTCACAGTTGCATTGGCCTGTGAAGGATTATAAACAACACTGAGCTAAACTGAAACATGTTGAAGAAGAATAGGTGTACTGCAGCTCAGTTCAAATTAAAATACATGAGAGAGAGGACTTCTTCTTTAGCATTCATTTAGCATTAAATGCTTTTTATCCAGAGAAAGGGTATGTATGGCAAAATGCTAATGTGGACGATAATGCACTCAAATACACTTTGTGAGACTGAAGCCGCAGTGGCTCGGTCCCAAAATCGAACTGTCGATTGAAGAATTGGAACGCAGCCCCTGTTAAATAATTACTTGAGTGCAAGAGCTTCTTCTCACAACTTGAAGTAAATAAATCATTCAAGAAATGCCACAGTGACGGCAGACTAAACTTTATAGTATCCACCAGATCATTCAAAATGTTCACATTAACCTACTTATTTTGCAAAGCAGCCCATAGTATTCCCAGTAGATTTTCAACTATCCTTGAAAGTGTGTTTCTAGCGTCACCGCCACCAGGACCGCGTGGTCCGACCAGCCCCGCCCACGAAACCAGTCCAACCGACCGCCCTGTGTTCCTCCGTCCTGCAGGTGCGCTGTGCTCCCAGACCATGGCTCTCTCCCAGTCTAACCGCCCTCTGTCCTCCGTCCTGCAGGTGGCGCTGTGCTCCCAGACCATGGCTCTCTCCCAGTCTAACCGCCCTCTGTCCTCCGTCCTGCAGGTGGCGCTGATGCTCCCAGACCATGGCTCTCTCCCAGTCTAACCGCCCTCTGTCCTCCGTCCTGCAGGTGGCGCTGTGCTCCCAGACCATGGCTCTCTCCCAGTCTATCCGCCCTCTGTCCTCCGTCCTGCAGGTGGCGCTGTGCTCCCAGACCATGGCTCTCTCCCAGTCTAACCGCCCTCTGTCCTCCGTCCTGCAGGTGGCGCTGTGTTCCCAGACCATTGCTCTCTCCCAGTCTAACCGCCCTCTGTCCTCCGTCCTGCAGGTGGCGCTGTGTTCCCCAAACCATGGCTTTCTCCGAGAGTCTGCTCCTGGCGCTCCTGCTGGCCGCCGTGGCACTCTCCCGCGGCGCCGAGCCCGGGGCCCCCCGCCAAGCGGAGGCCGCCTCGACGGGGGCGGCGGCAATGCCCTCCAGTACCCGGAGCAGGGGCTCCAGGGGCGGGGGCGCGGGGGGGCCCGCGGGGGCCAGGGGCCCCGCTCCGGGCTGCTGCCCCACCGGCCCCCCCACCCACTGGGCCGGCCCGAGGACGACGGACCCGGGCTGGAGGGGCTGGCCCCCGTCAGGCTGGAGGCGGGGCCGGGGAGGGGCGGGGCCGGCAGCGCACGGGCGGGAGGCGACCGGCCCAGGGCCGGGAGAAACCACCCCCTGGGCCCCCGCAAGGGGAGGGGCCACGCCCACGGGAAAGGAAACCGGAACGGGAACCGGAACCGGAACCGGAACGGGAAAGGCGACGGGAACCGGAATGGGAATATAAACGGGAATGGGAATGGGAAGGGAAACGGGAAGGGGAACGGGAACGGGAAGGGGAACCCTAACGGCCACGGGCAGCTGGGGGAGCCCCGGAGGTCGGGAGGCCGGCGGGAGAAGCTGAGAGGAGGGAAAGGTGAGCGGTCACCGTCGGCTCACTCCTCGCCTCACTCCTCCTCCTGTTGGTTTAACGTTACATTCCAGATGAGGCCTCACAGCGCTAACCCCCCCCCCCGTGTCTTTGTTCAGGGCTTCTCCCGGAGCCTGCGCTGGGGTCCATCCTGAAGGGGAGGGGTCTTCAGCACAAGGCCGCCGCCTCCTCCCCCTCCTCCCACTCCTCCCACTCCTCCTCCCCCTCCTCCCCCTCCTCCCACTCCTCCTCCCCCTCCTCCCCCTCCTCCCACTCCTCCTCCCCCTCCTCCCACTCCTCCCCCTCCTCCCACTCCTCCCACTCCTCCTCCCCCTCCTCCCACTCCTCCTTCCTCAGCGACTTCCCCCCGCCAGCCCCCCTCCTCCGTCAGCGCCTTCTACGGCTCCGGCTCCTCCATGGTTACCACGGTGATGACGAGCATCCGCCAACGCTCCCCCCTGCTCCACCAAGCCCCAGGTACCCCCCCCCCCCCCCCCCGCTTCTTGATGATACCCCCCACACTAACGAGGGGGGGGGGGGGTCCATTAAAAACGCTGCACTGCCAAAATAAAACACAAAGGCCCCCCGTGACGGGGTGAACCCGGGGGGGGGGGGGTCAGCGGGGGTTTGGGTTGCAGCATGCGATGGATACCCGCGCCGGGGGCGGTCTAAAGCCTGGCTCTCCAGACCACAGAACTCCGTTAAAACCCATACAGTTACACCGACATTCTGCACCGGCCAATATGTTCTACTGCCCTACTGTCACAGGCACTGGACTCGTGTGTGTGTGTGTGTGTGTGTGTGTGTGTGTGTGTGTGTGTGTGTGTGTGTGTGTGTGTGTGTGTGTGTGTGTGAGTGTGTGTGTGTGTGTGTGTGTGTGTGTGTGTGTGTGTGTGTGTGCGTGCGTGCGTGCCGTGCGTGCGTGTGTGTGTGTGTGTGTTGGCTATGAGCAGTTACCATAGACAGTGAGGTTCATCTAAATCAATAACATAGAAAACAATATCAAGGCTGAAGGATTTTACCGAGACATGCGCACCGGAGAGGAGGAACCACACAAAGTAGCACGGAAAATACCGAATACAAAATGCATGAAAACCATCCATGAAGAATGCATTTCTCAATGTTAACTGCTGTTGTGTTGTTACATTTACATTTACCCATTAGGGCGTTAAATGGCAGAAGCTTTTATTCAAAGCGGCTTACAATAAGTACTTTTGTCAGAAGAAGGAGAAACAGCACTGTATCGCTGGTCGGTACAGTAAGGATGTCCTTTAAGACATTCCTTCCTTTAGACTTTAACTGAATCCAAGGAGCAGTCAGTAGAGAGCCAGCTATACAGCAGAGCCCAGTGTTCCCCCTCCTCCTGTTGAGCTGACACCCTGTCTCAGCCTCCTCTCATCTCGGCTGGCTGCGGGCTTCCCTGCTCCAGCACAGACCTCACTAAATCAAGACCC
>NC_082394.1:684131-708339 GCF_031168955.1 Gadus macrocephalus
GAATGGTCGTTCCTCCGTCTTCCCTGCACTGTTGTGACTGAAATTACAGGAGGGGTGGATTCTGTTGATGTGAATGTCAAAAGTATAGTTTGAAGTGGAATAGGGGATGGTGCCCACGGTGATTCAGTGAAACGCAAAGGTTACTTTAAGAGATCCCTTTTTATGTTTTTACGTTTAAACGCCCTTCGTGTTTGACTGATGGTTCGTTGATTTAATTGTGAGTGTGCACTTTTAGACATTTCTCACAGTTGCATTGGCCTGTGAAGGATTATAAACAACACTGAGCTAAACTGAAACATGTTGGATGAAGAATAGGTGTACTGCAGCTCAGTTCAAATTAAAATACATGAGAGAGAGGACTTCTTCTTTAGCATTCATTTAGCATTAAATGCTTTTTATCCAGAGAAAGGGTATGTATGGCAAAATGCTAATGTGGACGATAATGCACTCAAATACACTTTGTGAGACTGAAGCCGCAGTGGCTCGGTCCCAAATCGAACTGTCGATTGAAGAATTGGAACGCAGCCCCCTGTTAAATAATTACTTGAGTGCAGAGCTTCTTCTCACAACTTGAAGTAAATAAATCATTCAAGAAATGCCACAGTGACGGCAGACTAAACTTTATAGTATCCACCAGATCATTCAAAATGTTCACATTAACCTACTTATTTTGCAAAGCAGCCCATAGTATTCCCAGTAGATTTTCAACTATCCTTGAAAGTGTGTTTCTAGCGTCACCGCCACCAGGACCGCGTGGTCCGACCAGCCCCGCCCACGAAACCAGTCCAACCGACCGCCCTGTGTTCCTCCGTCCTGCAGGTGGCGCTGTGCTCCCAGACCATGGCTCTCTCCCAGTCTAACCGCCCTCTGTCCTCCGTCCTGCAGGTGGCGCTGTGCTCCCAGACCATGGCTCTCTCCCAGTCTAACCGCCCTCTGTCCTCCGTCCTGCAGGTGGCGCTGTGCTCCCAGACCATGGCTCTCTCCCAGTCTAACCGCCCTCTGTCCTCCGTCCTGCAGGTGGCGCTGTGCTCCCAGACCATGGCTCTCTCCCAGTCTAACCGCCCTCTGTCCTCCGTCCTGCAGGTGGCGCTGTGTTCCCAGACCATTGCTCTCTCCCAGTCTAACCGCCCTCTGTCCTCCGTCCTGCAGGTGGCGCTGTGTTCCCAAACCATGGCTTTCTCCGAGAGTCTGCTCCTGGCGCTCCTGCTGGCCGCCGTGGCACTCTCCCGCGGCGCCGAGCCCGGGGCCCCCGCCAAGCGGAGGCCGGCCTCGACGGGGGGCGGCGGCAATGCCCTCCAGTACCCGGAGCAGGGGCTCCAGGGGCGGGGGCGCGGGGGGGCCCGCGGGGGCCAGGGGCCCCGCTCCGGGCTGCTGCCCCACCGGCCCCCCCACCCACTGGGCCGGCCCGAGGACGACGGACCCGGGCTGGAGGGGCTGGCCCCCGTCAGGCTGGAGGCGGGGCCGGGGAGGGGGCGGGGCCGGCAGCGCACGGGCGGGAGGCGACCGGCCCAGGCCGGGAGAACCACCCCCTGGGCCCCCGCAAGGGGAGGGGCCACGCCCACGGGAAAGGAAACCGGAACGGGAACCGGAACCGGAACCGGAACGGGAAAGGCGACGGGAACCGGAATGGGAATATAAACGGGAATGGGAATGGGAAGGGAAACGGGAAGGGGAACGGAACGGGAAGGGGAACCCTAACGGCCACGGGCAGCTGGGGGAGCCCCGGAGGTCGGGAGGCCGGCGGGAGAAGCTGAGAGGGAGGGAAAGGTGAGCGGTCACCGTCGGCTCACTCCTCGCCTCACTCCTCCTCCTGTTGGTTTAACGTTTACATTCCAGATGAGGCCTCACAGCGCTAACCCCCCCCCCCCGTGTCTTTGTTCAGGGCTTCTCCCGGAGCCTGCGCTGGGGTCCATCCTGAAGGGGAGGGGTCTTCAGCACAAGGCCGCCGCCTCCTCCCCCTCCTCCCACTCCTCCTCCCCCTCCTCCCCCTCCTCCCACTCCTCCTCCCCCTCCTCCCCCTCCTCCCCCTCCTCCCACTCCTCCTCCCCCTCCTCCCACTCCTCCCCCTCCTCCCACTCCTCCCACTCCTCCTCCCCCTCCTCCCACTCCTCCTTCCTCAGCGACTTCCCCCCCGCCCAGCCCCCCTCCTCCGTCAGCGCCTTCTACGGCTCCGGCTCCTCCATGGTTACCACGGTGATGAACGAGCATCCGCCAACGCTCCCCCCTGCCTCCACCAAGCCCCAGGTACCCCCCCCCCCCCCCCCCCCGCTTCTTGATGATACCCCCCACACTAACGAGGGGGGGGGGGGTCCATTAAAAACGCTGCACTGCCAAAATAAACACGAAGGCCCCCCGTGACGGGGTGAACCGGGGGGGGGGGGGGGGGGTCAGCGGGGGTTTGGGTTGCAGCATGCGATGGATACCGCGGCCGGGGGCGGTCTAAAGCCTGGCTCTCCAGACCACAGAACTCCGTTAAACCCATACAGTTACACCGACATTCTGCACCGGCCAATATGTTCTACTGCCCTACTGTCACAGGCACTGGACTCGTGTGTGTGTGTGTGTGTGTGTGTGTGTGTGTGTGTGTGTGTGTGTGTGTGTGTGTGTGTGTGTGTGTGTGTGTGTGTGTGTGTGTGTGTGTGTGTGTGTGTGTGTGTGTGTGTGTGTGTGTGTGTGTGTGTGTGTGTGTGTGTGTGTGTGCGTGCGTGCGTGCGTGCGTGCGTGCGTGTGTGTGTGTGTGTGTTGGCTATGAGCAGTTACCATAGACAGTGAGGTTCATCTAAATCAATAACATAGAAAACAATATCAAGGCTGAAGGATTTTACCGAGACATGCGCACCGGAGAGGAGGAACCACACAAAGTAGCACGGAAAATACCGAATACAAAATGCATGAAAACCATCCATGAAGAATGCATTTCTCAATGTTAACTGCTGTTGTGTTGTTACATTTACATTTACCATTAGGGCGTTAAATGGCAGAAGCTTTTATTCAAAGCGGCTTACAATAAGTACTTTTGTCAGAAGAAGGAGAAACAGCACTGTATCGCTGTCGGTACAGTAAGGATGTCCTTTAGACATTCCTTCCTTTAGACTTTAACTGAATCCAAGGAGCAGTCAGTAGAGAGCCAGCTATACAGCAGAGCCCAGTGTTCCCCCTCCTCCTGTTGAGCTGACACCCTGTCTCAGCCTCCTCTCATCTCGGCTGGCTGCGGGCTTCCCTGCTCCAGCACAGACCTCACTAAATCAAGACCCCTTCTCCTGTTTGGAAGAAATAACTACTGTGCAAGATCTATATCGTCATTGAACCAGAAGCTATCCGTGGTTAAGTAAAGGTTGGTGTGTTTGTAGAGAAACTCAAGCACATTATTTGTTCTCCCTCATTAATGTTAATATGTTCTGCCTCATAAAGGACTCAGGACCGGTTTCCCTGGAGAGGCCGGGCCTGTATTAATGGGGCCTGGGTCTAAAGGGGAGGTGAGGAGGGAGGGGGGAGGGGCAGCCAGGGGAGCAGGTCCTGCGTGGGAACGCTTCACTCACTGGGGACTGGGTGCTCCAGGTCCCTGAACTGGAGGATATGAGTTCAAATGGAAATTAGTAAGAACAAACACAATTGTACTTGAAAGGTACTGACCATTAAGTCAGGCGATCAGTGCATTGAGGTCTGTGTGATATGCTCGTATTGTGTTCTGAGCTCTGGATCAGTTATCACAACCACTGCACCGTATCACAGTTGCTCTTGTTAATGTGTGCCTGCCTATGGCGTGGATGTACTCCATTAGATATTGCTACAAAGTGGGGACTTGGTGTATTTTGCTTGGTCTGTTTGTTGTGTCCTCTGATGTGTAGACTTAGGTGCATGTAGCGTGGTGTTATGTTCGCCCTGTTCGACCGTGTGTGTGTGTGTGTGTGTGTGTGTGTGTGTGTGTGTGTGTGTGTGTGTGTGTGTGTGTGTGTGTGTGTGTGTGTGTGTGTGTGTGTGTGTGTGTGTGTGTGTGTGTGTGTGTGTGTGTGTGTGTGTGTGTGTGTGTGTGTGTGTGTGTGTGTGTGTCCGTCCTCCGAGCGTCGTCAGATATTGACCGCCTGATTGGAAAAACAAATCTCCGGGGGAGCGGGGAACGCCGACACCGGTGACGCCGCACGGGTTCTTAATTAACGTTCGATCCCTTCGTCGGCGCTAAATGAGCTCGGCTCATTAATGTAACGGATGTTCTCCAACCTTCTGAGGGGCGAGCGAATGAGCACGGTCGATGTTCATGAGCAGCTCAGCTTCGCTCGCGTGTTTTTGATGGATAATTTGTCCGATCTTTCTCGGGTTTTCCCGCGGGGGGCCATTGTGCGGGTTTCCCCGAATGATTTATGTTTTGCGGCGTTGTGAATTTGTTTACTTTGTTTGAGGATGTGGAAGGTTGTGGGTGGCTTTCTTGGATGGAGTTAATTGCTGAAGGTTATGGCTGAGTGGTTCACTACCTAACTAGGTACATCGATTACATTGATCGGTTCGCCAAACTGAGCGTTGATATTGCTATAAATGTCTGGTAGAACGTAAACATTAAATCTGTAGACTTATGAACATCGTTGCTTGTGGATAACAGTATTTTTCTCTTCCTGCTACATTATTTTTCAACAGCAGCTTTTAAGTTAATATTTCAGTGAGGTCAGTACATTTTTACAACAATGAAATAGTTTCCATCGAGGTAGATAGCAGGCAGACATTAAAGCAAACCACACCGAATCGCTGGAGATGCAGTTTTCAGACTTCTTTTGCAAAAGAGAGTCTGAATATTTAATCGGAGCTAAACCACACTTCCATTCTACGGTTTTGAGGAACAGTGGTCTGCAGACAGCGGTGTATATACGGTATATTTATTGAGCTTTTGTTCCTCCTCAGAAAGCAGCTCCGGTGAAGGGACAGGGCGAGGTGATGCCCACCCTAGACATGGCGCTGTTCGACTGGACGGACTACGAGGACATGAAGCCAGTGGACTCATGGCCGCCCTCCAGGAAGAAAGGTACCCCCACCTCCCCGGAGATCGCAGGCTGAGCGGAGAATCACAGGGTCAAACTCTCATTTGATTAACATTTAATCATATGAGATGTCAACAGCATGGCCAGCATCCGATTATACTAAAATACAAATTAGAGTCTCTATTATATTTTGCGATAAATCAAAAGTAGTGGAGGGTACATTTTAAAATCTATAGCATGATATTTTAAGAATAGTTTTCAGCCGGTGTTTGATAGACACATTAGGAAAACTAAAAAAATTGCTTGTATGAATTCATGTCACATGATAATATATTGCTTTGTTAATAGGCTATATTAACCTTTGCATTTAATTCCCAGACCTTTAAATGTGATAGGCCCATCCCTGATACAGAGCACCATCTCTATACTGTAGACCCCATACCCTTCAGTCTGATGACCTCTGGGTTCACGGGGTCAGGGTAGATCAGCTGATGCGATGCTCCTGAAGCTAGCAGGCCTTAATCATGTTGCTACGGATACCGTGAAAGAATCTCGCCCCGGGGACCGGTGTCTGACCTTCTCTCCTGTCAATCATCCGCTACCTCAACCCCTCTCCGAACCGGAAAACGATACCTCAATAAACAAACTGTAGACTGTGTGGATGTGTGGTGGTCCTTTACCTCCACCCTCGTGTGTAGACTGTGGATGTGTGGTGGTCCTTTACCTCCACCCTCGTGTGTCGACTGTGGATGTGTGGTGGACCTTTACCTTCACCCTCGTGTGTCGACTGTGGATGTGTGGTGGACCTTTACCTTCACCCTCGTGTGTCGACTGTGGATGTGTGGTGGACCTTTACCTTCACCCTCGTGTGTCGACTGTGGATGTGTGGTGGACCTTTACCTTCACCCTCGTGTGTAGACTGTGGATGTGTGGTGGTCCTTTACCTCCACCCTCGTGTGTCGACTGTGGATGTGTGATGGACCTTTACCTTCACCCTCGTGTGTAGACTGTGGATGTGTGGTGGTCCTTTACCTCCACCCTCGTGTGTAGACTGTGGATGTGTGGTGGACCTTTACCTCCACCCTCGTGTGTCGACTGTGGATGTGTGATGGACCTTTACCTTCACCCTCGTGTGTCGACTGTGGATGTGTGATGGACCTTTACCTCCACCCTCGTGTGTCGACTGTGGATGTGTGGTGGTCCTTTACCTTCACCCTCGTGTGTCGACTGTGGATGTGTGGTGGACCTTTACCTTCACCCTCGTGTGTCGACTGTGGATGTGTGATGGACCTTTACCTTCACCCTCGTGTGTCGACTGTGGATGTGTGATGGACCTTTACCTTCACCCTCGTGTGTCGACTGTGGATGTGTGGTGGTCCTTTACCTTCACCCTCGTGTGTCGACTGTGGATGTGTGATGGACCTTTACCTTCACCCTCGTGTGTCGACTGTGGATGTGTGGTGGACCTTTACCTCCACCCTCGTGTGTCGACTGTGGATGTGTGGTGGTCCTTTACCTTCACCCTCGTGTGTAGACTGTGGATGTGTGGTGGACCTTTACCTTCACCCTCGTGTGTCGACTGTGGATGTGTGGTGGACCTTTACCTTCACCCTCGTGTGTCGACGGTGGATGTGTGGTGGTCCTTTACCTTCACCCTCGTGTGTCGACTGTGGATGTGTGGTGGACCTTTACCTTCACCCTCGTGTGTCGACTGTGGATGTGTGGTGGACCTTTACCTTCATCGTTGTGTCTTTGGTTCTTGTCAGAAAAGAGGCGGAGTAAGAACCTGAGCAGCGGGAACGTGACGGCGGACTCGGACGGCCCTGAGCCATGTGACCACCACCTGGACTGTCTGCCAGGTCAGTGGGAGACGCCCTCAGGAACCTCGAGGGTTCTGTTCTGATACACTGAAGGACTGTCGGCCTGCTCCGTGGGAGACGCCTCAGGAACCCACCAGGGTCCTATTCTGTCTACACTTAACTTAACAATCAACTGAAAACTGAAATATTGAAACCTATGATGGATGTTAATGTACATTCAATATGTTTAGAATCCGTTTATACTTAACGAGACACTTCAAGGTGGGACAGCGTCCCGAGAGGTGGAGCAGGTCAACTGAATACTGCAGCTTAGGATGAGTCCAATGTGTCCTCTGACCGGCCCAGGCTCCTGCTGTGACCTGCGGCAGCACGAGTGCACCCCCCACAACAGAGGACTGAACAACAAGTGTTACGACGACTGCATGTGTGAGGAAGGTGAGTCGACAAGTCATCAAGTCCCATGTATAAAAACATGTTATCATACACGCATACATTTATTAATGTAGACGTAACTCAATGAAGTCCCCTTCATGTACAGTTCATAATATTTCCATAAACCCAGTGGCGTTGATGTATTTTCTATCTATATATATTAGAGCTGTCAGTTAAACGCGTTATTAACGGCGTTAACGCAAACCAATTTTAACGGCGTTAAAAAATTTAGCAATTGTTTTATTTTAAAAAAAATATGTTTTTTTCTTTGGCTCAAAACAAAGAAGCAGTAGCCTGACTGCTATGTTCAAATGACATTTGTTCAAAGCAGTCGTTTAATTGCACTATAGGCTCTTTTTTTGTATCGTCCTGTTTTGATCAGTATATGACAATGTTGTTATCAATAAAAAATCATTTGCACAAGACAAGCCGATGCACTTCACCATGTTGATAAGAGAATTAAAATGAGAAGAATTATAGGACAAAAAAATCAAGGGATATTTAGCATAGAAAAAGAATTTGCGATTAATCGTGAGTTAACTATGACATTAATGCGATTAATCACGATTAAATATTTTAATCGCTTGACAGCTCTATTATTAATATAACAAGAGCATAATGTGCCAGGGCAGCTCTTCTTGGTAATTGCCCCCCGCAAGGTGAGACCGCCACGCCCCGCTGCCTCTCGGGATTTTTCCGCTTCCAAGGCATTTTTTATATACGGGATGTGGGAGCGCACTCGGTAGATCCGTAGAACAACCCGCCTACCTCTGAGTCCCGCTGACGCGATATTCGTTTTACTGAAAGTTATAACCTCAATGTACATGTGTTTGACGGTATAAAATCAGTATCATCTATGTTTATTCGACAGCAACATCAAATCAAACCATCAGATTTTCCTCCTTCTCTTTTATTCTGACGAGGTCTTGCCGCAGGCCCCGTTTGTTCCTGGATGTTCCCAGCCTTGCATGTTTCTTTGTCGGTAAAGGAGCGTCTTCTCGGTGACGAAACGTTCATGTTCTTTTCATTTTCTCCCAGGATTCCGTTGCTACGCCAAATTCCATCGCAAACGCCGCGTCACTCGTCGGAAAGGTCGCTGCGTGGTCCCCGAGTCGGCCAATAGCGAGCAAGGAGCCTTCATCACGATCTGAGGAGCTGGAGGAACACCAAGGGGAGGGGGGGGGGGGGGGGGAGTATGGTGAACCCCACCCAGAGAGACATCAGCAGACATCTCCAGTGGCTCAACACCTTAAAGATGGCAGCGTTGCTTTTTACACACTTTCAAACAGAACGACTTCATTCAAGCATGCTGCCATCTTTAAGCCTGTATTCCATTGATAATAGATCATTTAAAAACATGTATTTGGTTCTGGTCATTTCAGATTTTCAGCAGTTTCATCCAATCTCCTCTTTGTCCAAACGAAGTGGTCCTACCACAGTGGTCTTTTGTTTTAAGAGTTCGGAGTTCAGCCCCTGTCCAACACCTTTTTCTACTTCCCTTGTGCCGTTTACATTGTGCCAAGTAGGGATGCACTGATAGGCCGATATCAGCCACGTTGTACATAGGCCAGAGTGTAGCAGTCGGCAGCAGTATCCCATGTTTTAGTGTTATCTCGTGAAAAAACCCATAATATTTCGTCCCATGCGACTTTGTACGCGGATAACGACCACTGTCGAAGTCGGGGAAAAGGTCAATCGATTTCGGTATTGTGACCGGTCGATAAGGACCTGATGCAGCCCCGGCGCTGAAACCCTGTTTTATTCAGCCCACCCACAGAAAACAGGAGAATCCATTCAGTACTTTATCATGGTTCCGGAACAGCTTATGGAAGATATCGAGGACATGTCCGGAATAACTTCCGTTGCTCCGACTTGATAGCGATCCCAAACACGCAGATGGGACAGTTCGGAAGCAGGATGTGACATTGAAGATGTGTTAAATGTGTAAACAAATAAATTCCTTGGGTGAAGGGGGGGGGGGGGGGGTGGTGTCTTTGGGCTTTGATGATTTTCCATGTTTGTTAATAATATGAGCAATCTATCAAATTAACAATGAACAAAATAAAAAAAACACCATATATCTAAAAAAAAAAACTAGGCTTGCGACCTCGGGAATCTTTTATTTGGTCCGATCAGGTCTCCCCGGGTCAGAGATATCAGTTCTGTCCCAAAGTTCCCAATGCTCAGATATCGAATAATAATAAAACTCAGAGGGGGAAGTGAACTATTTTTATCGCTCGGATATTATGCTGGTTATTCCAGTTGCTCCACACGTCAGGACAGACCATTAGTCCTCTCGGTTCAGGCACTTGTTGGGTGGGGAACTGAATGGGGACGCGTAGTGAATAAGGCCTACTGTGTTATCTTTCTTCCAAACCTGACTCATCTGGTGGCGCTACTGTGTTCTGTAAGCCTACTGTACATATGAATGGCTTTAATCACTCAATTTATAAGGTAATGTTTCTTGTTTATTGAATGTACTTACTTTACGTTAGAATGCAAAAGTTTGCCTGTTTGTTTTTTGCTTGACTTTATTTTATATCTCCTAATATATACTTTGTTTATACTGGGGACTCCTCATGTTTTCAGTTCAAACTTTTTACCCATGATTAAAACTGAAATAGGATAAACCTATTCTCCACTCTTTACTTCACCATGCGTGACATGACAGGTCAATTTTTTACATATTTACATATTTCCAACTATGAATTCATCTTTTGCATTTGGTGTCAGCCCGCCTTCACAAACCTAGAATTATCTGGCTAACCCTAACCATCCTGTAGAAAGGTTTTTCATCCAAGACACTAAGTGTTGCCGTCAGTAACGCAGAGTGCATTTGTTGGCAATAAACATCTAACCCTAAGTTATCGCCATCAATATTTGATCAAGAAGAGAAACGCAACGTTGCCATTTTTCTTGCCGGCCTGCGTCCTCCGTCTTCAAGATTCACAGCCAGGGGAGAACCGCAGTAGCGGTAATAGTGATGTATATATTGTGAATATTTACCTCGGAGAGCGAGAGTGAGAGACGCTCCACTATCTTGTTCTCCTGTGAATCCTGGGCCAGCAGCCAGCCGAGTGATAGATTACACCCAGAATAGTTGTCACGTCTCTCTCCGACAGAGCCAGGAAACACCTCCTGGAGACCAGCGGGAGGAGCGACCGGCGCTCCCCGCGCCAAGGAGCCCGTCTCCGGCAGAGTTTTTGACATGTGTGCGTGGCTCAGGGGACGAGAACAATAGGAGGGAGAGATGGATGGGGAACTGATGGAATAAGTATTAAAAGACCTGGCTGATATATCGGCCGACTATCTCTGTGTTGGGTTCAGGGACCTTCCTCAGCGTTTTAAAACCACTCCTTTAAGTTATAATCCGGTAACATCAATGTAGTGTCCTGTAGCAAAGCACAACTACTGTTTATCCCGTTTAATGGTGCTCTCGAGATGCTTTAAATAAAAAGAGTCCACATAATGTCATAGGTCTACATATTAAAAATATATAAAACAAGAGTCTATAAGAATAACTTAAATGACCAATTATCGAGAAGAAGTCTGTCAATATCGGAGAGGTTTGGCAGGTTTGACACATTGGAGGCTTTAAGGGCCTCATGTCCTGTGCAAGGAAACAATCCCCAAAGCTTTGCCTTTCCCCCGTCTCTCTGGATCGCCACATCTCAAATGAAGAGACATCTGTCCCCGTCAAACCAAATCTCAGTAGGCCTACCACTGTCAAAAAGTAGTATTTCCACTTTAATCAGGAGGAAATGGTACACGTTGTGCCCAGTCACATGGGAGACCGGGCCTTCAAGGTTACGGTGGAATGGAAAAGGGGGCTGTTATATCAGTAATACGAGGAGCATATTAACAGGCTATCTCTGGAGATACATGAGAGGGAGCAGATAAGAGATGTATGCAAAACCCCACTCTAGAGGGAGTACATAAAATAGACACCTATTGTATATATTATAGGCCTACTGTAAGGGAGCATAATATCTCCGACCTAATGGCTTTGGCAAAAACATACCCACATTATTTTGCGTCGCAAATTAAACACCAACATGGATTGGTTTCTATTCCTTTTCGATGACAACTTTTAAAAAACGAACCACAAAAGTCATTAAAAAAGATGAGAAGTCAATAAAACGAAGAGCGATGGAGATCCGTTGTACAGAACACAGATGTGGTGGTGGAGGTGGGGGCTGGAGATCCGCTGAACACGGAGGTGGGGGTGGAGGTGTGGTGGGGGGGGGAGATCTACGGAAGACGGAGTTGGTGGAGGTGGTGGAGGGCCGGTGGCGTGTGATCGTCACGTGGAAGCAGTCAGGCTTGTGTCACATGGTTTGGTTCGCCAGGCTCATCCGAAAGCCTAGAAGTTTCAAAGAATAGGGAGTCGGGTTTGCATTGCAGATTTGTTCATAAACCCTTAAAAAGGAAAACCTTTTAGGGGTGATCGAGGTCGATTTGGTATCTTTATTCATATAATGGAAATTCCCGCGATCAATCTTAAGGTAAGTGTGTTTGTTTGCGTCCGGCTGTGCAGCAAGGTGTTCCCGATCATTACCAGACTACTCATGTTTACCCTTGTTATTGGTCTGTTGTCTGCAACCGCTAGATTACTGCAGCTAGATCACTTCTACTTCCAACTTTTTAAATTGATGAGTTGGCTGATCTGGGGGTAGTTTCCATAAGATCACAATCGCAAACGTCCATTTGGTCAAACAATGTTTAAAATGTTAAAAAATAATAATAATGAAAGACATTGAGAAACACATTGGCGTGGAACTACAGGCTGAACACTTTAAAAGGACTATCGGTATTATTATGAGCTTTATATCTTGGATAGATGGGCATATTGGCTATAATTAGCCTATATTGTCAGTTAACCCTTGACAGTAACATAATAATATATTAGAACCAGCAAGAATTGCCACACACTGGTCAGTAAATGGTGAACTTTATGTCCAATTAGCCTGACTTGTTTTAAATGTTCTTTTGATTAGACCTAATTGTGTTTTTCCAAATACAGGCCATAATACTGGTCCACTGGCTACTGACGTTATGGTGAGTGGGCATGAGCAGGCGAATGCCAAAAGCTTTTTTCTCCTCATTTTCCTCTGGCTGGACGGGACCCTAACGTGGGCTCCTCCTGGTGGGATGTGCCCCAGCGGACGTACGGTGACCCGGTTGTTCCCTCTGCTAGGGGCTGTATGAACGGGCTGCCAGACTCCTTCGCCTGGGGGAACTTCAGTGTGCTGGCCGTGGGCCTCTGGGCGGTGGGCCAGCGGGACTCTGTGGACGCGGTGCTGATGGTGAGTCTGCTGTCCCCCCCCTCAGCCCCGAGCTGTGAGCCTCGTGTGATGACGGTACCGGGGTTTAGTGGCTAACCCGATCTCCTGTGTTTAATCGTCAGTAGGCCTACGTGACATTAATTCTTTCACTTCCACCAAAGGTCTCTCGTTAGCCGCTTACACAATTGAAGAGTGTGTGTGCAATTGATGAGTCATGCAAAGATGAAGTAGAAGTAGTTCTACACATCGACCAAATACTATCATGTTCTTCAAAGTCAAGAGGGAAAGCTTACAATTGTTATTCTTTGTATCTTTACTTTTCTTCTTTCTGTCTGTATTCTCAAACCCGCCCCGTTCCCTGTCCCTGTCCCTGTCCCCGTCCCCGTCCCTGTCCCTGTCCCCGTCCCTGTCCCCGCCCCGTTCCTGTCCCTGTCCCGTTCCCTGTCCCTGTCCCTGTCCCTGTCCCCGCCCCGTTCCTGTCCCTGTCCCGTTCCCTGTCCCTGTCCCTATCCCTGTCCCTGTCCCCGTCCCTGTCCCTGTCCCTGTCCCCGTTCCCGTCCCTGTCCGTCCCCGTCCCTGTCCCGTTCCCTGTCCCCGTCCCTGTCCCCGTCCCCGACCCTGTCCCTGTCCGTCCCGTTCCTGTCCCTGACCCTGACCCTGTCCGTCCCTGACCCTGACCCTGTCCGTCCCCGTCCCTGTCCCGTTCCCTGTCCCCGTCCCTGTCCCTGTCCCGTTCCCTGTCCCCGTCCCTGTCTGTCCCCGTCCCCGTCCCTGACCCTGTCCCTGTCCCTGTCCGTCCCTGTCCCTGTCCGTCCCTGTCCGTCCCGTTCCCTGAACCTGTCCCGTTCCCTGTCCCTGTAGCTGCTCATCGGCCTCAGCCTGACCATCCTGACGGACATCGTCCACTTCGGGGTGTACTACCCGCTGATGGAGTCCCTGACCAACAGCAGCGACGCCTTCCGCTTCAGCGCCAGCATGGCCATCCTCAGCCTGCTCCTGAAGCCCGTCTCCTGCTTCTTCGTGTACCAGATGTACCGCGAGCGCGGCGGAGACTACAACCTCCACTTCGGTGAGTAGCAGAGGGAGGAGGGGCCTTTATACATGACCTCCATCGTGGTTATTAGTACGGGAAATGGGTTGGTGTCTCCATTACATTTATGGAATTTAATATATCGGAGTGTGTGTGTGTGTGTGTGTGTGTGTGTGTGTGTGTGTGTGTGTGTGTGTGTGTGTGTGTGTGTGTGTGTGTGTGTGTGTGTGTGTGTGTGTGTGTGTGTGTGTGTGTGTGTGTGTGTGTGGTGGCCGGTGTAAGCAGCCTCACCTGGCCTGAGTCAGTCTGGCTGGACTCTGAGGCGGGCTGGGGCTACACACCTGTTGTACGTTGAGCGATCAATGTGCAACAGGTTAAACCCTCCGCACACGCTCAGGGAGATCTTGAGTGTGTGTGGATGATGGCTGGTTGAAGCGGCCATCATCCACACACACACACACACACACAAACACACTCCACAAATATACACAGCTGAGTATAACCATCTACTCTAATAGCATCAATCCCCTTTTAGCAGCGATGCTACATCCAGGAAAAAACCTCCTATGTCCACACAGAGCTCAGGTCTGCCGCACTCCGGTGCTCGTAGTGACCAATCAGAGCACACAGCAGCGAGCTGGAGCCGGGGCCTGATGCATGCGCCCCCGTCCCGTCCACCCCCCCCCTCAGCGGGGTGGGGGCAGGAGGAGGAGGGCCGTGAGCTGCACCCCTCTGGAGCCCAGCGGGGGGTCCTGTTCTCTAATGTTCTTCTTGTGGCCCTGAGCCGCGGGGGGGGGGGGAGGGGGGCACGCGGCCGTGAGCTAATTGGGTTCCAGTGAGTCTCGTTAGGCGTCGGCCGAGCCCCGCTGATGCAGATGTGCGTGTGGAGCGGGCGGCGTGACGCGGTCATGTGCTTCTCATCTGGACGCATTAAAGGAGGAGCAGCAGGACGTGCTGCGCTGAGGAGTGTTCTGGCGCCGCGGTAACGGCGCCGGATCACTGGAACATGGCCGCCGTGCTTTGACTTAAGTTATGCGTCATTACAAATTACAGTTAATGAACGGTGTGTTCTGTGAGGGATAATGTATAGAACGCCGGTCATTATCGAGAAAATAAGCCCCGACAGGGCGAACAGGACGCAGACGCGCAGCGGAGGTGTCCTGCTTCGCCCTGAAGGGGCTTATTTTTCGATAATGACCGGCGAAGTTCTATACATTATCCCGCTTATTACACGGCTACTTCCCAAAACGAAACAATTTATTTACAATGTATTTGTTACCAGCATTCATAGTGTTGATCAGCAGAGAAATAGTCCGCCCAAGACGTTGACGTCGTCGCTTAGCAACCGACAGCGCTTGGGTTGATACATATCCCGCTTATTACATTGACAAGTTACCGGACTACGTGCGGCGTGGTACCAAAGTCCTTTTGTTTACCTTGACAGCGGTCATTATTCATCCGTTACCAATGAATTATCCAAAAATAATTGACCGCCGGAAGTTGTGAAGTGCCCATGCAAGTGAACGGAACGTTGAAAAGACCCGTGTAATAAGTAAGGAATAATCACCGAGAGGCCGGGCAATAAACAGTTTGATATGCCCGGCTCGTGGACGGCTTACCGCCCGAGACGAAGTCGAGGGCGGTAACCTTCCGCGAGCCGGGCATATCAAACTGTTTATTGCCCTGCCTTGAGGTGATTATTCCGTTTATTCTACTTCGCGCCGGCCAACATAATAAAACAATTTATATACTTTAATAATTAGCCTTTTTCTTATTCGTATTGCATGCTTATTAAATGTATGCTCTGTTTAATTCCATCTCCCTCGAAAAGTAGTTCCCTTTAGAACTACGGTGAATAACGTTAGCTCAACTGTAGGTAACGCGTTTCTATAGCAACCACACAAGGCTGGATCTGATCTCACTAGTTTAACAACGTAGTTGTTACATTCGTATCAAGTAAGCTTTAATGACGATCGATCAAACATGCACTCCTTGGTTTATTTTTACAACGGACCTCATGTTTGGAATGTATGTGATAGAAAACGATACAAGCGGCGTATTGATCTAGGTGACCTTGGGTGTCTTGAAAGGCTCTAAAATAAATGAAATGTATTAATATTATTATTATTATTATTATCTACTGTGCTCAGTCAGCAGCAAGTAGAACCGACAAGTCAGCGGGCAATATGCCGGATTAATGCACCCCTCCCAGGCAATCAGAATCGAGCATTCTTAAATGAAGTAGAATAATAGGACATATCTCCTTTCTGGCTGATGTGTAATTGTGAGGAGAGAACGTATCGCCTGCAGCAGATGGTTCAGTTTATAGTTGAGCACTGTGTGCGGTGATGAGGTATTGGCTGTGATAATGAATCACCCGATAACGTCTAATGTACACCCGGTACACCATTAACCTGCACCCCATGGGTGCTGCAGGACGTCCGTTCTGCTGTCCATCCATCACTCTGTGTGGGGGGGTGATGGTGGGAAGCTACTTGTCAATCAGTCCAGAGCCGTTTCCGTCAGAGGTTTGATCGACCGTCACCTCTGTGTATGTCATTACCGTCTCCGTATGATGACAATGGTATATCGACCGTCCCTCTGGTTATTTATGCATTTGTTTAACTGAATGCCGCTCTCTTGTGACCGGGGCGGGCCATCCATCCGACTGACTTTTATTCTTCCTTAGCTTCAGCGCGCGTTAGTCTTTTTAATTGCAGTCTGATTGCTGAGCTGAAGCCCCACTGGGTCCCCAACGGAGACAACAAGGCCATTAGGTTTCCTGGGAGTGATTTAGTTTGTTCATCTGTACACCGCACGCTGGGCCTTGATTAGTCGTAGCCTAGTTACGGGTATCTGAATAACCTCAGCTCTGTCGAGTCCGGTTTGAACGCAGAGACTGTCCTTCGACCGCCATGCATCAGATCCTCGGCCCGCTGGTTTGTATTCGAAGCGCTGAGCGACTTGGCGTCGTGATCTCTGCCGCCGCTGGCCCCTCGGTCCTCGTGGACGGAGCAGCTCACCTGAGACGCGCGTCTGTTTGTTTCATCAACATGTTGAGATCCCCTCTGGGATTTACTGTGGCGCTGCTGTGGCCGTGGCTGGGGTGGCATGCAGAGCAGGTGCTCTCCGCGTCCCAGCGCTGTCCGCCCTGTTGTTTATGTGTCCAATCCTCTTGTCTCATGTCGCTCTGCCCCCCTCCCCCCCTTCTCTTCTCCTCTTCACTCATATCCTCCGTTCCTCTCCTGTTCATCCCTTGTTCACCTCTCTTCTGTCATCTTCCCTCGTCTGTTCTCTCTCTGCTGTCTTCTCCTCTCTCCTCTCTCCCCGTCTCTCCTCTCCTCTCCTCTATTCTCTCCTCTCCTCCTCCGTCCCCCTCTCCCCTCTCTCCTCTCCTCCTCTCTCTCCTCTCTCCTCTCTCCTCTCCTCCCCTCTCTCCTCCGTCCCCCTCTCTCCTCTCTCTCCTCTCCTCCTCTCTCTCCTCTCTCTCCTCTCCTCCTCTCTCTCCTCTCTCCTCTCCTCCTCTCTCTCCTCTCTCCTCTCTCCTCTCCTCCTCTCCTCCCCTCTCTCCTCCGTCCCCCTCTCTCCTCTCTCCTCTCTCCTCTCTCCTCTCCTCCTCTCTCTCCTCTCTCCTCTCTCCTCTCCTCCTCTCTCCCCTCTCTCCTCTCTCCTCTCTCTCCTCTCCTCCCCTCTCTCCTCCGTCCCCCTCTCTCCTCTCCTCCTGTCCCCCTCTCTCTTTCCTCCTCTCTCCTCTCCTCTCCTCTCTCCTCTCCTCCTGTCCCCCTCTCTCTTTCCTCCTCTCTCCTCTCCTCCTCTCTCCCCCTCTCTCCTCTGTCCCTCTCTCTCCTCCGTCCCTCTCTCTCCTCTCCTCCTGTCCCCCTCTCTCCTCTCCCACTCTCTCCTCTCCCACTCTCTCCTCTCCCCCTCCGTCACCCTCTCTCCTCTCCTCCTGTCCCCCTCTCCCCTCTCCCACTCTCTCCTCTCCCCCTCCGTCACCCTCTCTCCTCTCCTCCGTCCCCCTCTCTCCTCTCCCCTCTCTCCTCTCCCCCTCCGTCACCCTCTCTCCTCTCCTCCGTCCCCCTCTCCCCTCTCCTCTTCCCTGATCCCTGTCCCAGACCTGGAGACGTCGGCGGAGAGCCGTTGTACCACAGACAGCGCTGACACCACCTATTTTGGCCGGCAGTACTGACCTCTCCCCCTTCCTCCCCCCACCCCAGCCCCCCACCAGCTCCAAACAGGAAGTGAGATCATGTAGTGGACGGCTCTGACCTGTTTCTCTTTCTTTCCTCGGTATCTGTCTGTGTCTCTTTCACTTCCCCATCTGCCGTTTTTATTTTGTACATTTGTGTCATTTTTGTGTTTCCCAGCCGTCACTGCTGTATGTTCGCAGTCTCAGCTGTCTGCTTGTATTGATAACATGTGTCTCTATGTTTTCATTTCTATGAATTATTAATCCTACTTCCCTCAAGACTCAGTCTTCGTACTTTGTGTTGATTTAAAACGTGACGGGACACATGCTGAGCGAGATCAAATGATAGAGATTGAGAAATAGTGTGACATGGATTCAGACAATCTGTCTGTATGTGTCACTCTTTAAAGACATAAGTTACGTTTTAAATATGCCTTCATGTTGTTTTTGCCCGAATATTACAGCATTTAAATAATCGTCTTAGCAGATCTTTGTATATTTTGGTGTTGGAACAAATTGTGAAAGCAATCATTTAAAGAGCTGTTTTGTTTGACAAATCCAGAAGCTGACCTTGCCTGTGAATTGAATAAAAGTGTCATTCCTCAATAACACGCGGGCTATAAATAAGAGCATGATTTGATGCAGGGAGCATGGCAGTGTATGGGCTGTGCGCCGCGAGCAGCAGTTTGTATTCCTTTGTAGTTCACAGGCTTTAAGTTCTCCACATTCTGGCCGTGACTGGCCAGGGATCCTCTGAGGTTTATTATTCTATGTACAAGGTTCTCTTGGCCCAGAGGCCGAGGGCAGCGTGGGCTCCAGGATGAATGATGTCCATGATGTTTACAGCCTTCCCAACGCTCCGGCACAAATCATGGTGGCCTGAGCCATGGTGCCGGCGCCCCGTGTTCGGGGTTTGTGTGTTTATAGTCCAGGTTCCTGCGGGTTCTGGAGTAGTGGTGGACCAGCACACTGCGGGAGACCAGGAGGTAAAGACGGCTTTACTTTGGAGATGCACGGACGCTTTAATTTAACACGCGTTTGAAAAACGACCACTCTTGATGACGATGCGTTGTTGTGATGACATCATCAAAGATGGTTGGTTGATGGGTGATGAGTTTCTTAACCTGAATGCATGAAGGCTCTAGAAGACTAATGGTGCCCGATGTCCGCCGCTGGGCTGCACATCAGCGCATCGCCAGTTTGATTACATAACCGTAACAGATCAAACCCAGAGAGACCAGCATCACACCAGCTCAAGCTTTGTCGTCCCTTTATCGTATTCCGAGCCGGCTATTTGACCAAAGTTAGTATTCCTTCCACATCCAGCACATGCTTGTGTCAAGATAACAACGACTAACCGAGCGAAATGGGGTAGCGGTAGACGGACCTGAAACACGGCTGAGGAACCGGGAACGCGCCGTCCAAACCACTACACCCTCAACCCGCTCCCAGTTCACCCTGGGCACCACTCCAAAGATTGTGCTTTTAAATGGATATTAACCTGTGTGTGTGTGTGTGTGTGTGTGTGTGTGTGTGTGTGTGTGTGTGTGTGTGTGTGTGTGTGTGTGTGTGTGTGTGTGTGTGTGTGTGTGTGTGTGTGTGTGTGTGTGTGTGTGTGTAGGTTTTCCCTCCGTGACGCGCGACCGAACCGCCTACGACTCCCTGGACCACCAGCCCCCGGCCGCTGACCCCGCCCCCCCCTTCAACCAGGCCTAGGACAGCCCCCCAGCACCCCCAGGGGGACCCCCCTGGCCCACTGGCTCTTAGTGTCCATTAGCCGACAGTGGTGCATTGTGGGTGTTTTCATCCGAGTATTTTTCTACTTCCCCCTCTGTGGGGGGGGGCGAGGTAACCCCCCAGGACCACACCCCGCCCATGGCTGTTGTTTGTGAATAGTTAGTAAAATAATGAATACTGAAATGGCTCAATGCTGAAACTAGAGCATGTCCGCGTTCCCCGGCTGTGGTACTGTGTTGTGGTGTTGTGTTGTTGTTGTTGTTGATGTGGTCGTGAAGAGGCGGAAGTTTGGCTACAATCGTTGCTATTTTGGTTTGCTTCCCGTTGCTTTGAGTTTGGTACTTGGAGAAACTTTCTGTTCTGATGTCCTGAGGAAACTCAGGATCAGAGGCTGATGTGGTTTGTGTCGATGTTAAAGTTACCGTGTGTTACATTGACAACTAGCGTTGTCAATCCAACAATATTGGAGGAAGTTGCAAACGAGCCAAGCGCAATATTATATTTTGAGACGAGCTCAAGTATTATATTTTGACAATGACAAGCACTGACGAGCCCTACACTGTGAGTAAATACGCAAATGTATACATTTGCAATTTATTTATTGTTTTTCAAATTCTGAACCAGCTGATGTTGCATCTGTCTTGAAATCCGTCTGGGCTCTAAGCTGTCTCCATCTTTCAAATGCAACTCCAAGATGACCCATGTTTTAGCACAGCTCTGCTGATCAAGCGTTATCCCGAGAGGGCGAAGCTTCTTAGGTCGGATAGTATCTAGTACTATCTCCGTAGAAGCTCGTTCTATCCCAGTTGTTCCAGTTTGTTTGCTCGCTACCATTGCTACATCACCCTGTGTTGGTGTGCTCTGAGAATAGTGAATTATAAACAACAAGGTTCTGACCCGGAACAGATGGTTCTGAGGTGAATATACTGGTGGGAGCGTTGTGGTCGGAGAAGCCTGTTCAATTTAATCTGAATGTTTCATTCACCGCTGATAAAATATCGCGGTCATTTTATGATTTAGTATTTGACATTTGTTACATCTAGCTCCCTTTATACACTTGTTGTCTTTGAAATGTTGATGCAAAGGTGCCTTAAGCTAGTAATAAAGAGAAAAGTATTTCATGGTACAGCAACGTACCAAACAGGAGCAGTAAAGATGAGGTATACAGTCTCCAGGTGTGGCACTAGATGTATCCCAATCTGTTTTTATTATACATCCCACTTTTCACTCGCAACAATTGGCTGTCCAGGTTTGACCGTTCTTTTTAGTCAATCATTTGGTATTTTAAAACTTCATAGTAAAAGTATTTTAAGAAACGGTATAAGATCTATTTAATTCTTGAGCTTGCACTACCCTGTCCTGGTATTCCGATATTAAATCCTGTGTTTCCTCAACCTAGGAGTAAACAGATGACCTCCTGTCGTACATTGCGTCTGAGGAACCCTTTCGCCTGTTTCCATGATGCCCTGACTGCTTCTGTGTACAACAGATTGCTCGGCCAATTACCGGACATAGTCAGCCTTGTTTACAGTTGGTATGTTGTGTTTTGAGTGAGGTTTGAGTGTGGATGATTGTCAATCGCTGCAGCAGCTTTGGTGTATTTTTGATGTTGCGGAAATAGATTCTTGCTCCGATTGCATCCTGGTAGGAATTGCGAGTTTTGTCGTCGGAAATTGGATGTGTAGTTGGAGCACTGGAGATGTTTGCTTTGCGTCGGTTTCGAGGTGAGGTTATGGATTATTCCTCCAACAGTCACCGATTGCTCAAACCAAGGCCCCATCTTTTCTGAAACACTTGACAAACACATATTCTGTTTTTGATTGTAATGTCTCATGGCAATCAATTATCTACTTTTATGACAATCAAGTATTAGGTGTTTTTTTTAGAAATAAAGAACCACTGCTTCAAAGTATGAAAAATGGCCTATATGGCCTCTCATATTTGTATGTTTTTATTTGAATTACATTTAAAGGCCACAAGTTCAATGCTGTTGGATTCTTGGTCAGATACAAATCGTATTTTGCAATGTTCAATGCTACACGGTTAGATGGTTTCACTTGAACTGAACAAGCCCAGCTGTGAGAACACCCATTTAGCCGTCTTTTCTCTAAAAACATCATTTTTTTAGTATTCTCTATCTGTCATGTTATCAGTTTGTTTTTTACTAACATATTATTTTATTCTATTACAAGAATACATTTAATTCTTTGATGCTGGAATACCTTTTCTTACAAATAAAAGAGATGAGTTGTAAACTATCTTTGTGTTTTCCTTCCTGTTCGATCAGGTTTTTATCGATATTATCTCGATCAATGCTTGTGTCGAGTCCTCTCCTAACCCTGATTTGCATACAGGGTCACGGGAAATGGCTGATTTATAAGCTAAATTAATTGATAACCTAATCATTTAAGAACATTACCATAAATCTTTGAATGTGCTGGTAAAGGTCCTGTACATCAGAGGTAGCCGGGTGATATCTCGTTATGATCTAGTGCCGTGAGCTGCGTCAGTACTGGAGGCTATCCAACTCAAAGACACCACCCCAAACATAATACACATCCCTCGCAGATGCAATTCTCAGTATCTGTTGGGCTTTTAAACACGTTTGTGTGCTTAGCGAACCCTGAATCCCTTTGCTGATCCAACACATCAACAGCTCCTTCCCAACGCCGGGTTTTCCTGTTTCCCATAATCCCCTGGTGAACACAGGTGAGAAGAATCAGGTTTCAGGAGGAGGATCCAAGATGGCCGACAGCACCAAGGCTCTCTGTTCTGACTGTTTCTCCACCAGCAGGGACTGGTTTTACTCAGCAGGGACTGGTTTTACTCAGCAGGGACTGGTAAGAGTTGTCTTCCCCTGGATGTGTTACTGATCGCCCGCGTGCCGAGCGGCCACTCCTCCAGACGAGAGCCTTCTGCTGCTTTGTTCAGGAGGACCTTGAGGGCCGCTGGTGAAGGAACGGCTGAAACACTGAACACAATGACCATAATAATAAGGACTACTGCTGCGTGGAGCCACAAAACGCTTTTCCTCCTCACAATGCACAACCTTGCATTCTCTCTCCCTCTCCCTCTCTCTGTCTCTCTCTCCCTCTCCCTCTCTCTGTCTCTCCCTCTCCCTCTCTCCCTCTCCCTCTCCCTCTCTCTCTCTCTCATCTTAATTAAGTCTTAACTACCCCGTTAATGATTCATTCACACCAGGCCGCTTCTGAGATTAGCCGGTGGGGGCGGTGGGGCAGCAGAGGAGGGGGAGGAGGAGGAAGAGCAGCGGGTCATTGCTGGAGGCCTTGTAGAAGTACGTTTCTCTCTCTCTCTCTCTCTCTCTCTCTCCAGCGAGCGGTTGATTAATACGGCGCTGGCGGGCGGTGCCTCCAGAGGGTTCGTCGGCCCCGGCGTAGGCGCGGAGCTGACAGTCGGCGGGCCACACCTGTGAATCCCGCGAGTCAAGGACAAGCCTGCGCGCCTTTGTTGCTCCAAGCAATAAAAGAGAACTCAATTTGTCATCGGGCTTTTATTGCGTTAGAGTGTCCGTGGGCCCGGGGGGGGGGGGGGGGGGGGGGCGTGCTGTGAATACACGCAGCGGGCCCACGGCATTCGGACCCCGGGTATAATGGTTATAACGTGAAAACAATAACCGGTAGTCTCTGTAGCGAATGTATGTGGCGCACAAGGAGTCTTTATTAAGTCAAATTCAATGGGGCTTTTTTATGACGGTTTGTAATGTTATTCTCCTAAGCCTTAATAAAACCTAAATTGATAAAAGCAATATCCCCTGGCCGCTTGGTATACAGGCTGCGATGTAACAAAAGGCTTCCCACGAGACGACCACACCAGGAGAGGGATTTTTAACGCCCAAACAAACGACTCCTCTTCAAGTCTCATTCAGAAGGACGATCGAGGCTCAATCTGAAAAGAAATGCGGTGAAATTTGTACGCGCTCATTTGCCATCAGCAGCTGATCACAGCTATTAGAAGTACATCAACTCCTAATAGACGCTTGGTAGAATTGTAAATCTGCCAAGAGATCTCTGGGCTGCAGTCCAATCTTTGTAGCAGAACAATTTGAGGCGCGTGCCTTTGTCTCAGACTGCCGCTCCATCGAGCCGCGTTCACAAGCATCAGTGGACTCACCTCGACCACAGCGGACCAGTCCAACTGCTCTGTGTCCGCTGCGTCGCGTCGCTGTCTGCCTGTCGGCCCCCGGGTCGTCTTTTATTCATACACCCTCCCTTGAGTTAACTCAATACATACAGCGCGGTATATTAAATCACGCCATAGATCGAGAAAGCGTTGGGAATCGAACCGGTGACCTTCAGAGCAGGCGGCGCGTGGGGCTGGACTCCAAGCTCCCGGCCCCCGACACGGGCCCCCGACGCGGGCCCCGTGAGTCCATCATGCAGCGCAGGGACGCCGAGGATAAAGAATATTGATGTGGGGAGGCTGTCGGCGGGCCCCTGGCCCCTGGCCTCTAATCAGGCTCCCGGGGGCCCCGGGACCGGGGACCACGGTCAGAGGTCGGGTCCCACGCTGTTGAGAGGGGGGTGGTGGGGGATACATGAATAGGGTTAAAGCCTACAACAGAGATGTGCACTGTATATCAAGGAGGAAGGAGAGCACGTTGATGCATCCTCCCCTCTGCGGTTCCTGTCGGTCGGCCGTTCCTCTGGATGGCGTCGTGCCCTACCACGCTGTTTTATACATCATATAAAAATGATATATTTCCTGAAGATTAAAGATTAAAAAGGGTT
>NC_082394.1:708439-739010 GCF_031168955.1 Gadus macrocephalus
GAATTCCTCGATAGTGTGTGGAAGTGGTGTATGACGACAGAACCAGTGGGAATGCCAACGCAAAACACTATCACACGTTAAAAATACTCCTGTCATACTCTCTAGTTCACACCAGTTAACACACAGCCCCACGTCCCCTTATAATAATACCGATGTTTGGTAAAGTAACCGTCCCGTCCCCACAATGTTTTGCAACATCTCAACTTTCCCAAGTGGGATTTCATTGTCGTAACTAAATATAATGCCAGAAAATATAAGCGCCAAATTCAATGTGTGGCTTTGCCTCACAGAAAAATAAATCACTATTTCTCTGACACAAAGATGTCCTTGGTTTAGGCCAGTGCAGAATGCACATGTGGGCCAGGCTAAATCAATAGTCCTGTATCTAAGAGGGCCCACCTCGAGGCTCACAGTATTCCTCAACCCGGGACAGGCAGATGTCTTATAGATAGGATCGAGCTGCATAAGCAGCATCAGGATTGGCTGACTGGATAACATCCATAAACGTTCTATATGTTATCGATATGATCCAAACTCCTATCATGATTGTCAGACATCATTTCTATAAAACATTCGATGCTTCATTGATATTATCGGGACACTGTAAGCAGCTTCCTGATTGGCCGACTCCTCCGCTGTGAGCAGACGCCTCGCTCCCGGGACCAGGATGAGGAGGGGAACTCGTCCACATCGCCCCCCCAACCCACCCCCCACCCCCCCTACGGGCGTTGGGAGCAGAGGACAGTGTTGTTCTTATCGCTCTGGTAGGGAGCATACAGGTCGATTTTTAAAGGTTGCCAGTGTATTGCGATTGATTTGGTGCATCCATGGGTCTCGAGCCCAGTCGCGGATCAGCGGTCCTATTGGATCAGACTGGGGGGGCACTCAGCTCTAACGGCGCCCCTCATCGCCTTTCTTCCTGAAGAAACATCATGATGATAACAGTCATAAAGGTTCCTCCCAGGGATTATTGTGGAGGGAGAGGTTTCTCTGGAGGAAACCTTGAATGGTACAATAAAACACGGACACGCACACATGAACACACACAAAAGCATTCACATAAGGACATGCACACAAACAAAAACATACACACACACAAACACAAACCCACACACAGACACACACACATATACACACACACACACACACACACACACACACACATATGGACATACACACAAATACAAAAACACACACACACACACACACACACACACACACATAAGCAGACATCCCAGGATGTACAAACACAAAAGAAATGCACACTCTCTTTGACACACACAAACACGTTTGCGTGCACACACACACACACACACACACACACACACACACACACACACACACACACACACACACACACACACACACACACACACACACACACACACACACACACACACACACAAACATACACAAAGAGCCAGTGACAGCAGAATAATAGCCAGCTATTTGGTAAACACTGTGACATTGGCTGCACAATGACAGAAAACATGTTTCCAAGAGCGCTTCATTAATGTTGTTGTGTACCTCTGAGCGGCTTTAAGGAGAAGCTTTTTCCTCTCCGCTAGCTTCTCCTGCAGAAATAGAGCACACTTTAGACCACTTCGAACAGAAAAATGTCGTTGAGAATCGCACATCAATGAATAATCACTCATTAATTGACAATATTGCGTTATATTACCAACATAATACGTTTGTTTTTCATTAGGTTCAAGAGCGAGAGGCTGCCGTTCTTACGAGCAGGTAAACAGCAGCATCTAGCGGTCACGGGATAACATTACACACGGACTGTACACTGCCTGTTGTTGGATCACCTGCAGGCTGTTAAACAGGCAGCAGATGGCGCTCTCCTCCTCATCCACGTTGTGGCACACCTCCCCGATCATGGCGCTGAGTAACACGATGGCCTCCCGCGTGGAAGTCTGAAGCTCCTTCACCGCCTGCAATAAACACCATAGACCATCATAGACCACCATAGACCGCCATAGACCACCAAAGACCACCATAGACCATCATAGACCACCATAGACCGCCATAGACCACCATAGACCATCATAGACCACCATAGACCGCCATAGACCACCATAGACCACCATAGACCACCATAGACCATCATAGACCACCATAGACTCCTCACAGATGCTAACTGGTGTCATGCTAACAGATGTGTATGAGCGCTCTCCTTAGCCTTACCAACACCGCCTGGTCCAACATCTCACATCCCTGTGCGTAGGCGGTCTCGATGTCAATGCAGTGGGTTCGATTCTCCCTGCAGCGCAAGAGCAGTACGGAACAACACAACCCAATGTAAAACAACACAACAAAGCAGCGATATGAAACAGTATGAGCGGGGGGTTCCCTGGGGTCACAGGGTAATCAGGGTGGTATCACAGGTACGTGAGGTTGGGACCGTACCCTTGCATGTCTCTGAAGCACTTGATGCAGAGCATGGATTTCTTCTCCGTGGAGAACAAGATGTAGGGCTCCTCGTGGAGAGCTGTGGAGAGAAACCGCAACACTGTACAGTACTGTCACCACTCTGCAGCCGTTAACACACTACTAACACACTGGGGAGAGGTAGACTGCTATTTAAAACTGTTGTGGCTGAGATTGCGAGTTGAGGAGAGAGAGAGAGAGAGAGAGAGAGAGAGAGAGAGAGAGAGAGAGAGAGAGAGAGAGAGAGAATAAGAGAGACATGAGAGAGAGAGCGCGAGAGAGAGAGAGAGAGAGAGAGAGAGAGAGAGAGAGAGAGAGACCGAGAGAGAGACATGAGAGAGAGAGAGAGAGAGAGAGAGAGAGAGAGAGAGAGAGAGAGAGAGAGAGAGAGAGAGAGAGAGAGAGAGAGAGAGAGAGAGAGAGAGAGAGAGCGCAGAACGAGTCAATGACCTCGAAACAGACATTGTCAAAGAGTCTATCACGTACTAAAGGGCTTACTAAATAATGCTATGTAATAGGAACTAAATAAGTGTGGAAAAAGCATAGACTAGCAAGGGAGCTCATTCTGAGGGGTTCAGTTGGCACTAACTACAGCTCCTGATGGCCCTCTGAGACGGACCTTCTCACGACAGCCTGTTCCAGGTGGATGCCCGACCCCTAGAGTGAGGATCTCTCGGACCATCGGGGATCCAGCAGAACAGGACTGTATGGAGAGAGCTTCAGAGGGACCATGAGGAGGAAAGGAGCCCTTTAATGGAGTAGGTTCAGCTAGCTGGCGCCTGGTTCATTTAAATGGGGACTGTAGTCTAGGCCCCAGGCTTAGGGTGTTAATCAGTGCAGGTACACCAATCCATACATTTTGGGTTTATAACCTGAAGCCTGATCCCAGGACAGGAGATCTTTGGTATACCAAAGCAGGTTTTGTTATTGCCTCTGGGCAAGTGATAATAAAGTCTTTATCTTTCAAACTCCGGCTTTCTCTACCTCTCTTATTTTGTTAAAGTGCTAAAGTATTGCGTTTTATCTACGACAATACCCCCAGCCGCTTCAAACGCCTCTGGCTTTTGGCTGAGACTTGGTGAATAATTAAATATTTTTGTTTATGATCTTCTGCAGCGCTGGCATAACGAGGAATAATAAATATTAATATTCTTTGAAGCTCTTTTGTCTTAATGATTGACATGCATAGAACATGAAGGTTGAAACATGAGGCAGGCTCATTCCAGAGACAGGTAGAAAGGTAATTGTTGCAGTACATACATACATGGTTTACAATTTGAACCGTATGTACTTTACTTAATATTTATTATTTGTATTATATAATATCATTTTGACCTAATACATTATAAAAATAAAGTTGAAATAAAACATTATTTCAACTTTAAATAATGCCCAGTTAGACTTTAAAGTAAAACAGTGTCCTTGATCTATTGGTCTGCAGTCCATAGCGCGTCAGGAGCTCCCCCAACAGCGTGGGGGACCTGAGGGCCGGGCTGGGCCCCGGGCCACTCACAGCACTTCCTGTGGGTTCCTTTGGCGCGCTTGGCCAGGGACACGATGTCGTGGTGGGAGAACATACGGGCCCTATGGGTGGTCTCCCTGCACGCACCACACAGCGGCTGGGCGCACGTGTTGCAGAAGAACATCCCCCCGGTGTCCTGGACAGACAGACAGACAGACAGACAGACAGGCAGGCAGGCAGGCAGGCAGGCAGGCAGGCAGGCAGACAGACAGACAGACAGACAGACAGACAGACAGGCAGGCAGTCAGGCAGTCAGACAGACAGACAGACAGACAGACAGACAGGCAGACAGGCAGGCAGGCAGGCAGGCAGGCAGGCAGACAGACAGACAGACAGACAGACAGACAGACAGACAGACAGACAGACAGGCGGACAGGCAGGCAGGCAGGCAGGCAGGCAGGCAGGCAGACAGACAGACAGACAGACAGACAGACAGACAGACAGACGGATAGATAGGTAGAACGACAGACCGACGGACAGGTAGACAGTCAGAGAGAAAGACGGACAAACAGAAAGACAGACAGATAGGTAGAGGGACAGACAGAGATACAGACGGACAGACAGATAGAGAGACAGACAGACGGACAGACAGGCAGGTAGCAGGAGAGCCAAGCAGACAGAAAGGTAGGCAGACAGGCAAGCAGAGGGAAAGAAAGAAAGAAAGAAAAACAAAAATATATAGTTATTCATAGAAGAAAATACAGATGCAGATCCTCGTCTGGCTGCAGGCGTATCCCCCAGAGCCCCCGGGGGTGGCCATGGCCAGGCTACCTTCTGGTCACTCTCGTGGTCACAGTTAGCGCACTGCACCGCCTGCTCTGAGTCCGCACTGTTGTCCACCAGGAACCGGAGGAGTGGGTCCTCCGGGGGCAGCGCGTTGGCCCCCTTTATCACCGAGGGGAACCTAGGACGCAGGACACATTCACTAACACAGTCAACGCACAACAACAGAATCATGAAACAGACGCACACACAGACAGCATTGGCTCAACACAAGGCAACCTGTGACTTTTTTTTATAAATAAAATGGAGCTAAATGGAAATGATTAAACTAGTCGTCTATTGTTAGCTTACTCTCTGTCCCGCCTGAATATTAATTCGTGTGTACAACACAAATTTAAAATAAAAGTTAAATCAGCTGATATGTACGATAACACCTGCAGGGGCGGAAGAGAGCTTATAGAACCTCCGACACCAACGAAGAAAACACAAGTGCGTTTGTGGAGCAGAATCAGGAAAAGTAAACAGTCTGTCACTCGCAACATCCTTCATTTAGAAAGTTCCAGAATAAATAAACACAGAGAAGAGCTCAGCGGCAGCGGTTGGGGAACACGGTTTACTGCGGGATCACTATCACCGAACCAGACGACAACCATGTCTATCATTCACGAGGAGAGCGTGCGGGGCGGCAGCATGTTCCGGGACATCAACGCCGACGACGAGGACTCACAACCCACCGAGATCGAGAGCATGTGTATGAACTGTCACGAAGACGGTATGACCCGTCTGCTGCTCTCCAAGATCCCCTTCTTCAAGGAGGTCATCGTCAGCTCCTTCCGCTGCGACCACTGCCACTGGTCCAACACGGAGATCCAGTCCGCGGGCCGGATCCAGGACCAAGGCATCCGCTACACGGTGAAGATCAGGTCCAAGCAGGACTTGGACCGGGAGGTTGTGAGGTCTGACAGCGCCATCACCAAAATCCCTGAGCTTGATTTCGAGGTGCCCGCGTACACGCAGAAAGGCTCTCTGTCCACCATCGAGGGGCTACTGGACCGGGCCGTGGCCGCCCTGCAGCAGGACCAGGCGGTTAGGAGGGCGGAATTCCCCGACCTGGCCCTCCAGATAGACGAGTTCGTCCACAAGTTGCAGAAGTTGAAGCATGTGGAGGAGGAGTTCACGCTGATCATCGAGGACCCCTCTGGGAACAGCTTCGTGGAGAACCCCGTCGCCCCCCAGAAGGACGAGGCGATGACCGTGACCCACTTCACCCGGACGGTCGATCAGGACGCCCAGCTGGGCCTGTATCCGGAGAACCAGCTGGAGGAGGAGAAGACTGAGAACAACCTGGAGGCCATGCGGGGCGAGGTGCTAAAGTTCAAGACTAACTGCCCCGAGTGCAACGTGCCCGCCTCCACCAACATGAAGCTGGTGCAGATCCCCCACTTCAAGGAGGTCATCATCATGGCGACCAACTGTGACGACTGCGGCCACCGGACCAACGAGGTGAAGTCCGGAGGGGCAACCGAGGCGCTGGGCACCAAGATCACCCTCCACGTCACGGACGCCTCAGACATGAGCCGAGACCTGCTCAAGTCCGAGACCTGTGGCATCCTCATCCCGGAGTTGGAGTTTGAGCTGGGCATGGCGGCGGTGGGCGGGAAGTTCACCACCCTGGAGGGTCTTCTGACCAACATCAAGGACCTGATCGTCTCCAAGAACCCCTTCCTGTGCGGGGACAGCAGCACCAGCGACCGCAGCGAGAAGCTGCAGCAGTTCGGAGCGAAGATCGACCGGATCATGGCGGGGGAGATGGACGTGCACATCATCTTGGACGACCCGGCGGGCAACAGCTACATCCAGAACGTGTACGCACCGGACCCAGACCCCGAGCTGACCATCGAGAAATACACGCGCACGTACGAGCAGAACGAAGACCTCGGGTTGAACGACATGAAGACGGAGGGATACGCTGAGTGAACAGGCCCAGTTGAACTTGGATTCAGCACAAAAACTTTTGCCGTTTTACTTTTGATGGGATGGGATGGTGAGGGAACCTTGCCACATTTTTTTTTATTTGTGAGCATTTATGGTTATTGCTTGTTCAAATCAAAAAACTGAATTCCCGTCGTCTATTTCCATGCGTAGTCCCATCAATTTAAGAATATGCGTTATGAGTTTTCAAATTAAATAAACACGTTTAATAAATATGACAGTGGAGGGTGGTGAGTTCCCTCCACTGGAGGGAACAAGAATTCCATCGCATTCATCCACTATAGGCTTGTACCCATGATGGATTATTGCATTATTAGGACTTTCCAGAAGATGTCGCTAGATAATTTGGCATCGTCAGAGTTTTGTTTGAATGTCATTATTTTACGCTAGTCTACATTAAAGAAATTTTGAAGTTGTCCCCGAAATCAAAAGTGATTTATTTAAATATTATATATTTCACTTGTCCAAGTTCCAAAAAGATTGAACATGAATGTAAACACACCTTTTTTAGGAAAAAAAAAAGTTATGGGAAACGGATTTCCCTTTACTCATTTAGCAGACACATTTCTCCAGATGAAATCATGTTTGATTTCATGGATGTCAGTTTTGTTCCTGCAGGCTTTGGTTTCTGGATGGTCTCTGATTCCTAGCGATGGGTTTTTATTATCTCCTCTCAAAGAGTGGTAGTAGATTAGACGGCTCTTGGGTGAGCTGGGGCTTCAGCAGGATGTAAATAGTATCTTGTAGTAGGTCCCAATACAGCAGTGATATAGGACCACCCTCTGAGTTTCCAGGGAGATTCACACTGCAGTGAGCCTTCCTAAATAGATTTATGTTAACTGAACTGCTGCCCAAACCATCAACAACATGGTAAAATATACCAAACAAATATATAATAATCCTTGAGTTGGTGGGTGTGTCTTGTAGTTCTGAAGGGTTGATGTAATTAGTATATATTCTCTTTAGTAATTTAGGAGATGCGGTTGAACAGGTAGTTCAGAGGTTTAAGGCATGAGATTTAGCCTGAATTAGGCCGTTTTACAGAAAACCGACTAACTGTATTGTCAACGACAGCACTTTGGAAGGCCTTGAAGCCGCGCCAGGGAGTCAGGTCACCTGATGCTCAGCAAAACAAAGGAGATAAATATAGAGCGATGGGCCTCACTGTATCTGAACCCGGCTCACCGGGCCAATCGGAGCACCTGTCCGCGCAGAAGCCCTTCGATGAATTCTCGCGTCGTAGGTTCAAGCGGTCTCATCTAATAATAGCCTAATCATATCACGATCACAGCCCAATGACCACTTATAGGGACAGCTCCATCTGACTACGGTTCAATGAAAACTAGCTTTTGATTTTGTTTTATAAACTCAATACAATTGATTTAATATTGTATATTTTTTAACTGTATATTTTCTGAACTTCATCTTATAATGCACCACAATAAAACCCTGACAAAAAAATAAGATTTTGCGTCTGATGGTTAATGTCGTTTTAATATGTCCTAAAATAATGATAATGTAATGTCTGTGGTTCGGGGGACAAGCCTTACGTGCCAAGAGAAGACATGGCGTCTCTTTTGAGGAAATAAGGTTGGAACTGATGCTGCTCTTTATATATGTGAACCATGTTAAACCACCAGGTGTCATGTCACTGCATTTGATTGGCTTAATCCACCCTCCAGGGGTACTAGATAACGGCACATGCCTCGATTGACATGGCTCCCGTCCCCGTCCCCGTGTCGCGAGGGTCTGCCAAGGACTCACCCAGAACCTGGTCTGACCCCGCAGCTGCTTCAGACAATCAGAGGTGGCGGAGGAAGATGTATCGGCTACATATCTCACACCTCAGCTGGGAGAAACTATAGTCTGGGCAAATTTAGAACCATTTACCATTCTAACCGAAAGTGGTCGAGGCTGCTTGAGTAGGACGTTTTGATAAAGACAAAAATAAAACATTAAAAATGTTGTACCATATAGGACTAAAGCCATGAGTTTGAACTCAATTATGTTTGTCTAGCAACGCATTGTAATCTGGGGTGCACAATGATATCGGCTCAGCTACGTTTTTCGTTTGCAATTATACACCCAAACCCTAAATATATTTATAGGTCTAGTATTCATTTAATTATAATGTCAAACAGGATGAGACCGTACATATTATATATGACTCTACTACATGTAGGCTATAAGCGGGTTGGTAAGGTAACAGAATAGGCCTGCTTTACATCAGCCGTATATTCCAGTCAGGTCGTAAGAGACGCACTTCTATCAATAATCTCAGCAGTTCCTCTCCTTACCCACAGAGGGGGCATCTGAGGCGGCCTTCATTGGTCTGTCCGCGCAGACAGCGGGCGCAGAAGATGTGGTAGCAGTCCAAAAGGCACGGATGCTTGTACTGCTCGTGGCACAGGTGACACACCAAAGGGTGCAGGTTAGTGCATTCCACGTTGCACAGGCTATCCACATTAGTGAAGATCTCCCCCGCCATCTACAAGAAGATAGGCCTACAGTTATCACCGACGTTTGAAACAACTGGAAACAAGAATCATTTGCATCGTTTTCTGTGGTCGTCATCATCAGATTTAATGAACACAGTTTCACGTCAAGTTTATTTGTCATACCAAATAACATAACTCACAACGTTATCGGCCAGAAACGCTGCCTTTTCTTTTTTTTTTTCTACAACTTTTGGTTAGTTAAAACAGTTTGATAATTTGGTCATACCTTCTCAGCCCAATGAAGCCTTCTGCTCACTGAAGTATAGAAATAAAAATCCACATGGAGTCGTATCCTGTCACCATAAACAAATAACCGGTGAATCCTACCGTAGGCTGTTGAAGTTACCGAGGGTCTCAGGCATACATTTTCACTGGTGATATCAGCTAGCGACCCCCCTGGTCGGAATGACAGCAATGCAGCTCTTCAATGGGCAGCTGACAGACTGCCCTTCATGCCAGCCCCGGCCCCAGCCCCAGCCACCTCGTCCGGCCCAGGGCGGGTGAGCCGGTTGGAGGTGCCAATTGGAATGAAATAGCACGCTGTGCTGGAGAATAGAGAGTAGCCAACCTATTGTATTACAACTGCCAATTGCAAAGATACCATTGTAACTATTATAAGCTCTTGCATAGAGTGTTCATTCTTTAATAAATTCTCACACACAACTTTGTGTGAAGAAAAGGGCCGACCAACGGCGTGTATTAAAATAAGTTTATTAAATTTAACTGATTAAATAAGAATATCTCACGAAATTTCTTGCCGAAATTTTCCCATCATCTACGTTTAATTCACAGAGCCTCCATACATTTCACTGTATATTTAGAATGTTCGTGCACACATTCAACCAAATTGTATTCTTATTTTTACACGAATGTGTCGCATGTGTACAGTAAGCGCGAATGGATTCCAATCGATCACCGATAAATGGATGCAATCGATCGCTCCGCCAGATCTCTTACTTCCGGCTCAGCCTTCTCTCCTTCCTTTTGGCCAAAATTCTCAGTCATGGCTCCACTTGTGAGTACACAAATGTGCAAATATTTCGCCAAATAATGATCATATTGTGTTTTATTCTTTACTCTTGCGTTTTTAAGTAACCCATTCACAGTCTTTAGTCATCTGCGGGGGTCCAGACTGTTTGTTTTTGTCGTGATTGTTCTGAAGCCGCTCACCACGTTGGGCTAACGGCACATGCTAACCTGTGCTAGCTGTGCTACCGCTGCCAGGAGGAGATCGACTCGATCACACCAGGCATTCGCTGTTGTTTTGTTGGATCCCGACTGCTCGTTTTATACGAGTCTCCAAACAACGTTGTAAACGTCTGACATAGTTCTGTAGAAAACGTATTTCAAAGCAGTTTTGGCGTATCACCGGCCTGCCAGTACCCGGTCCTGGACCCATGTAGTCCTACTCTACTGCGTCTCTGTCTGATTATCGTCATGTTGTTTGTCCTCGATATACGTGTCTTAACATTGACTAGCTTTCAATCATACCTTATTAGAATGTAGACTAGTAGAATGTGCACTAGAGTCGTGGGGCATATGGTCCCATCAGACTAATGGGCCCCCCTAACTGGTGTCGGAGATGTTTTGAAACTCTTCTTTTCGACTTTAACAGCAGAAAAAGCCGGTTGTGAAGAAGCAGGGTGGCAAGAAGAAGAAGCAGGTTCTGAAGTTCACTTTGGACTGCACCCACCCTGTCGAGGATGGCATCATGGACGCAGCCAACTTTGTAAGTGCAGGAGTTTTGATAACTTTGACACTGTACATTAAAGGATCACTACCTTGTCCTCCTGATTTTTTTTTTTTCGAAAGCACTAGGTACGTTTCATACGCAAGTTTTAATAATGGGTTATTGGCGATTATGAACATGCCAATGGATTGGTCTGATGGGCTACCTATCAGCACTTCAGTCGTTGTATAGGCTAGAACAAATCATACCGGCAATTTAGAAAGTCTGTTTAAACATAAGCCAGTGGTGGATTTGTTCTCTCCAGTGTGTCGCTTTGTAAAACGGGTTCATGTCCCGGGTTGCTCTGCTAACATCTCTCCCACGTCCGTCTCACAGGAGCAGTTCCTGCAGGAGCGCATTAAGGTCAACGGCAAAGCCGGGAACCTCGGAAACGGCGTGGTGTCCATAGAGCGCAGCAAGAGCAAAATATCGGTCAACTCTGAGGTCCCCTTTTCCAAGAGGTAACGGAGCTGCATCATTGTTCATCAACACTCTTCATACACTGCTGCTTATGTTCCCTGGCCGTATTGGACATCTGTCACGCACTGGTACACAAGTTTCACTTCAACCCTCCCTCATAACCGTTCGGTGCGTCGATCGGTGCTCGCGTACAGGTGTCAATATTCCGTAATCTGATTGACTGAGACCCCCCGTGCCTTCGAGGTAAAGAAAAGTGATTCCGGAAATGATTTTGGTAGGGGACCAATCACAGCCCTTGCCGTCGCGTCAAAATATTGGATGCGCATGCGCACGGTAGAGCTTGGATCGGGCTCAGAAAATCAAGCCCGACCCCGAGCCCGTGCACGTTCTGTCCGAGCCCGACCCGACCCAACACATTAACTGTAATTAGGAGCCCTAGCCCGATTTCAACCCGACAATTATTTTAACACATATGTAACTTTGTACACATTTGTTACTAGGCTTACTCAGCTAAATATATATGTAAGGGATAATGTATAGAACGCCGGTCATTATCGGGAAAATAAGACCCGACAGGGCGAACAGGACACCGACGCGCAGCGAAGGCGTCTTGCTTCGCCCTGAAGGGGCTTATTTTCGAAAATGACCGGCGACGTTCTATACATTGTCCCGCTTATTACACGGCTACTTGCCAAAACTAAAAAAATAACTTCACATGGTGCGCCTTTTTACAATTTATTCGTTACCAGCATTCATTCATAATTTTTTCACAATGTCTTGTTTTTAAAAGATTTATGATGACTTTATGCTCTGTAAGGTGACCTTGGGTGCCTTGAAAGGCGCCTCTAAATTAAATGTATTATTATTATTCGTAGTGTTGATCAGCAGTGCAATAATAAATTGTCCGCAAAGACGGTGACGTCACTTAGCAATGGAAGACACTGGGGTTAACAAGTCACCGGACTAGCTTCCAAAGTGAACGGAGCGTTCCACGGCATTGAGAAGACCTGTGTAATAAAGGCCTATAATATTTCTGTTTATGGCATAGATTTCTCCTCAGATTAGGCCAATAAACCAATGATAAAAAATAAAAATAAAAACGCTCGATCAAAGGCCCGGCCTGACCCAGCCCGAGCATAGTGGTGGGAAATATCGGAGAAGGATGCACTTATTGTACAGCAGGACGCAGGGTGCAAGTGCAGTTGGAATTGGTCATCATGGCTAAAATTAGAAGGCACGACTGAGGTGAATACAATGATACAGTGACATACTTTCCACTGTCTTGACTTTTTCAATTTTTTTTAGAAAAAAGGATGTGCTAAATGCACACTCTGCATTAAAGAAATTAATTATGCCAGCAGGGGTGTACATGCCCTGTATGCACACTGTAAGGCAGACATTCATCGGAGGAATGTGACAACAACAATAAGTACACAAAGTGTTGCACAGCTTCTCAGAAACCCTCTTCCAGAAACCCCCTAAGCAGCAGATAAGATCAGGGACAGTGAAAGGCCTACACTGCCAGTACCTGTACCTGTGATCGCATATCCAATGCAGAGGTGTGTGTTTGTGAAAATGAATTAACTTAGTTTAAAAAGTCACTTTAACTGAGTAACTAATATATTTTTTATCTTTATTGGCATATAGCATAGGCCTTCTCATGATAATAGGATATCATGCCATCATATTTTTTCAGACTTCGGGTAGCTCTCTCTTTTTTTGTCATACATGTGTTTGCATCCCTGTTATAATAAATAGACCTGACTTGAGGAGCCCAGAGCTAGCACTTAAGGAAGACATGGACGAGTCATGTTGCATTGATCTGGACTTTGAACTATTCTTCTATTGCAGTTGTGTGGGATAATTGCCGTGGGAGTTGTATATCCGCTTTTCATTATGGGATGTAGAGATGGTCATATATCTGAACTCCATAACATACCCTATATATCTTTATTTGATTTAGACATTTGAACCAACGTCTGACACATTGAACGTATTGAAGTAGTTACGCCAACATTCTACTTAACCCTTTAAAAGAGGGCGCTCTTTGTGGTCTTTCAGTCACTCTGTCAACGGTAATTTGCCTTCAGCTAAGTTTCTATTTGGCTCAAAATCAATTGTAAAATATCATTTAGGAATGTGTGCCTTGTCTGCATTGGGTGCTCTATATACTGTACTGCCACTGCGAATCATGTGCCATAAATGATTGCTTTATTGCATTCTTGACTATTGTGTATTCTATTTTCCACAAGTGAACATTTATTACGTATTGAAAATGTTCTAGCATTGAATGGGGAAACTAAATGAATGACTCAAAATGGGCTTGAGTGTCGACACTTAAAGCTAAGGTATGCCATTTATGCCGTTTCTTTTTATTTTAATTTTTACATCACGGCGGCAATCATAATTAAACTACTCTGACGATATGAAATGATCATGTATCTGGTTGGATACTTGCTGACTAGCTGGTTTCTCTCCAAAAATATATTGGCAGTCGAGCGTTCATGTTTATATTGTAATGGAATGACCAAATAGTTGATACTACCCCTTTTTGAAAATCAAATGATCGCAACAAAATAATTGTTTCCCCAGAATGCGGTATTTAAAAGGATCATACTAACAGCACTAAGTGATGGACCTTTATGAATAACGCAGAGGTGGGAGGACGCGCTGATGGGTCCAATAGATTATTTTAATATTTGAAGTAATCAAATGTTTATTAGACTCCTGTAACCTTTGCCATGCCGTTTAAAACGACTTCAAAGTCCTGTCGTAATACCAGAGCAATAGGTCACAATCACTCTGCCCGTGCTAAGGATTATTTTAGTTTAATCAATTAATTTATTAATTAACACAAATGCAAGTAGTACCAAACAAGGAATAGTTTAAAAGGTGTAAAAACCAAGAGGTTTACTTACCATCATGCATGTATTGCTCATGCATAACTTTTAAAGGTCCCATAACATGCCACCAGGTGTGAGTGTGAGCCGTTTCGAAAAATCTGTGTCTTATGACATCACTAGTAGACGTGTCCACCCAGATGTGTGCTGGATAGATCAGTCTACCAGCTACCCCGTGGACTGTAGCAAATGTTGCTCATCTATCCGGCACACATGTGGGTGGACACGCGGTGATGTCACAAGACGCAGACTTTTAAAAGGGCTTGTGACGGCTAACCCCACTCACACCTGGTGGTCTAACATGTCCCCTTTAAGGGACACAAACCAAAGGGTTGTTCTCATCGACTGTTCCATTCAAACCTCCCAGGTACCTGAAGTACCTGACCAAGAAGTACCTGAAGAAGAACAACCTTCGGGACTGGCTGCGTGTGGTGGCCAACACCAAGGAGAGCTACGAGCTGCGCTACTTCCAGATCAACCAAGATGAGGAGGAGGAAGAGGACGAGGACTAAACCTGTACACCTTCAATAAAAGATTTTCACTTTACAACTCATTGCTTCTTTGTTTTATGTCACGGGTCAGAATCAAAACCTCAGCGTCAAGGATTTAGAAAGTGCTATTTGGAAATACTGGGTTATATTAGTTAGTCCTTTTAGTGCTTTTAGTGCATTACCAAGAATAAATTGAGAAATGGGTGATTTAAAAATAATAAAAAAAAATCTGCCGAAAGTCAATCATTTTACTGTAGTTTGGGGATCAAATGGCTAGAAGTGCTGCCCCTTTATTTCTGTGGTCCAAGTCTGGCATCCATCGTGTTGCAGCGTGGTAACCTTGACGACGGCCGATCCGGGTCTGCGAGGAATCCGCTCCGCGCGGGGCGGTCGGGATCACCGCCGCACGTCAGACTTCAATTCATCAGAGTTAACGAGGACTTCAATAATGTATGGTTCTCTACTGTACTATCTGGCACACACAGACGTGTGCTAATGGATCAGTGGAGGGCATCTCATGAAGGTTGTTAATATATTTAACGACGCCCTCTTCGCTATCCTGGATGTTGGTGTCCAATGGGCGCTGCGATGTGAATCGACGTAGGCGCTGATCCGGTGTATCGATCCGCGACGCCAGGGGGATTCGGGATAAGTTTGTGTAACCTCGGTGTGTCCGGACTGCCCAAATAAATGGTGGAGCTCCGGCGACAGGCGTGGGAGTCCTCTGACGGCTGGAGGTCCACGCTGCGCCGGGCAGGCCTCGACTAGTTAGGACTGGTAACGAGGAGAGAGCATGACTAACTAGTTGTGGGTGAAATTATGGGATGGATTGTCATGGCAACAGACCAGACGTCACTATCTGGGCATGTGTGTGTGTTCCATTTTTTGTCTTTCTTATTTTCAGACCGCAAGACCTGGATAGGGAACAGTGGATAAAAAATATACTCATCTGTGTCAGGTGTACCCGAGAAAACTAGAGGCAAAAAATTAAAAGTATAAATAATATTGAATCGACGAATCCATTTTGTGAGGCAGAGAAATCGCTGCGGCATTTGGAGGGTTAACTTTTGGTATTCTCAGGCTACAGGGTTTGGGGGTATGAGGAGGTAAGGATGCCAGGGTACCTGAGTAATGAAGACGAGGGACACGACGACATGGATTTGGAAGACGACATGCCAGGTGAGCGGGCACAGGGAGGAGGCGTGGTGTCCTTCACATATTTAACGCAGTGAATGCGGGGAAAGGGCTCGTCCTGCGTCCCAGAGAGCAGGGAGGAGGGGTGGGGTGCGATCAGCACAGTCATGCTCCTATGTCGTCCGCACGACCCACTATCTTCGCGGGGACGAGGGTCGTGTTCACCGCCAGCCGTCTCCGTGACCATCATAACGGGCTGGAGATGGAGGGAACCAAAAAAATCCCCGAGTGGATTCCGACAGATTTTTTTTCTCTTCTTCTCATCCCAGACTGCGTTTACGTGCACGATGCGCTCCGTTGCTAAAACCCAGTGACTTTTGTTCCAACTTTTGTTCAAAGCGCACATTGACGCGTTGTTTTTATTTGTAAAGGCGACAATGTCATTTTAGATTGTCACCTAATGCGCGCTAACAAACGCACCGCCGTGCGTCTTCTACATTGTATAGGTGCGCACTGAAATGTTAAGCTTTTAAAACATATTGTACAGAGATAAACAACCATCAGTCTGTGATACGGTGTGATTCAGAGATGAGGTTATGTTTCAGGTGGATGACTTGTAAAGCGCGCTGTGTCCCCCCCACTCCGACCACCACCCCCACCCCCCAAGAGCGTTGACCAGCCGAGGTGGGGAAGCCACGTGTATACAGTAAACATTGCTTTTCAAGTGTCCGGTGTCGCTGTGATGATACTTCTCTGCCACTTGCACACGGCTCTGAGAACCGCTCAGAGCTGACAGTTGATGCGCTAAGCGTCGCTCACCTCCTCGCCAGACTCTGGCGTCAGGCATCGGGTCGTCGTTATGGGCTTCGCTAAACCCCTGCGTGGTGGTCGATTAAAACGGTGCAAATGAACAAAGCGCCATCAGCCTGTCTATAGGCGAGTTGTTTTGGTCTGGGGAATTAGGGATTCTTGTGGTCTTGAAAAGCTGCATCGTTGGGATGAAAGGAATTGCCAGCCACTTGCTGTATCGAAAATTATCCAAATGTAATATTTATAATACAAATGAAAATTGGGTAATGTTTAGCTTTTTTTGTGGTTTATTTGTTATATTTCTATAGACGCTACTACTGGATAGACATTTTCTATAGGGGGCATTTGGTAGGCCTGCATAATAGTATTGTGTGGCAATGGTTTATGTATGTGACTGATCATTCGTCATTCGTTACAGCTAATATCCAGTCTATGCATCCAAAACACAACAGCACCACTCAAATGTCTGACGGAGGATTTGTTTCCTACCGTCAGAACGGAAAAAGCCGTTTCTCTTTGGTGGCAGAATGACTGACAGTTGTGCTCTGGAATGTTGAGCGGCTCATCTCAGCCGGGTCGTTCAAACGGTGGTTGGCTCTCTCGGCCACCTGTATCCCCGCCACTAGGCTGAGAGGGAGGGGTGGGGGTTAGGGGGAGGGGGGGAGCCACGTGGAGCCAGCACTGCGAGCTCCTGATGTCTTTATCCATCTCCGTCAGAGCGGATCCCAACTCTCACAGGAGCCGTTGCCACACTCAATTGTGGCAGATTTTGTTTGACAAAGTGGCTCACTCCAGAGACCCCCCCCCCCCCCCACACACACACACACACACACACACACACACACACACACACACGTTATTACGGCAATTCATCAAAATACCCCAGCATCAGCCAGACAGCACAATCAATAGATTTATCTTATCGGTTATTTTGGACGTTTTAGTTTCGACGGCCATCTTGTGAAGTGAGGGGGGTAGGGCAGCAGGGGTAGCCTAGTCTTCCAGGTGTGTGACCCCCAGGTGCCCTGACTCCTACCTGCTAATGCCATTCCTCCCTGAATAACACCACGTCTGGCATCAGACGGGAACGGGTTTAGTGTCATTGACATCATCAGGTGTACTAGAGTGTACACGGTTCAGGTTAGGGCCGTGGGGTGGGGCCTTGGAGTCCTACCTGAAGGCTCTGGGTCTGGTCCTCTGTCCACAGTCCACCTTCAGGCCTCCTGGAGCAGGGTGCCTAACGACGTACCCTACGTACCTAATGACCCAAGGCCCTCCGTGGTTCCGGAGTTGTAAAGAGAGAGAGACGAATAGAGCGAGATTTTGAAACCGAACAAGTAAAATAATGGACCCCTTCCCTCTCGACTCCCTTCCTCCTTCCATTGCGCTGCCTTTGAGATGCGTTGCGTTTCCCGCCCCTGTGATTGACGAGCATGATGACATCTCTGGACCAATCAGGGAAGAGATGGCTGATCAGTCTGAAAGGTCCTAGGAGCATTCTGAAATCTAAATCTGCTCATACAGAGGCAGGTGCACCCGACTGGATTCTGATATTCTCACAGCGCATTCCACGTACTAACAGCTGGACGACGAAGCCATCTCTGAGTCGATAGCCCGTAACAATAGTTATTGAATCTTACCAACTGCTCCTGTAATCAGATTATTCTTCATTGAATACAACGTTACTGATGAGTAGATTGAGGGGGTGTTGATTGTGAGGTTATGATCTTAAGACGGGAGGAGGCTGTGATGACCAGGTGAAGGGGGATCTATCCCCAAAACACGGCTCTGAAGAAAATGTTTTGAGAAAAAATGAATCAAACACAATATTGACATGATGTTGGAGGTCTCATGATTCTTAGAAGAGATTCACTACTCAAAAAGATCCATACCTCTGGCAGAGTTCTGTCTGGTCAGGGTCACTGGTTGGGCTGAGTTCTGTCTGGTCAGGGTGACTGGTTGGGCAGAGTTCTGTCTGGTCAGGGTCACTGGTTGGGCTGAGTTCTGTCTGGTCAGGGTCACTGGTTGGGCAGAGTTCTGTCTGGTCAGGGTCACTGGTTGGGCTGAGTTCTGTCTGGTCAGGGTCACTGGTTGGGCAGAGTTCTGTCTGGTCAGGGTCACTGGTTGGGCTGAGTTCTGTCTGGTCAGGGTCACTGGTTGGGCTGAGTTCTGTCTGGTCAGGGTCACTGGTTGGGCAGAGTTCTGTCTGGTCAGGGTCACTGGTTGGGCTGAGTTCTGTCTGGTCAGGGTCACTGGTTGGGCTGAGTTCTGTCTGGTCAGGGTCACTGGTTGGGCTGAGTTCTGTCTGGTCAGGGTCACTGGTTGGGCAGAGTTCTGTCTGGTCAGGGTCACTGGTTGGGCAGAGTTCTGTCTGGTCAGGGTCACTGGTTGGGCTGAGTTCTGTCTGGTCAGGGTCACTGGTTGGGCTGAGTTCTGTCTGGTCAGGGTCACTGGTTGGGCTGAGTTCTGTCTGGTCAGGGTCACTGGTTGGGCTGAGTTCTGCCTGGTCAGGGTCACTGGTTGGGCTGAGTTCTGTCTGGTCAGGGTCACTGGTTGGGCTGAGTTCTGTCTGGTCAGGGTCACTGGTTGGGCTGAGTTCTGTCTGGTCAGGGTCACTGGTTGGGCTGAGTTCTGTCTGGTCAGGGTCACTGGTTGGGCTGAGTTCTGTCTGGTCAGGGTCACTGGTTGGGCTGAGTTCTGTCTGGTCAGGGTCACTGGTTGGGCTGAGTTCTGTCTGGTCAGGGTCACTGGTTGGGCTGAGTTCTGTCTGGTCAGGGTCACTGGTTGGGCTGAGTTCTGTCTGGTCAGGGTCACTGGTTGGGCCGCTGGTTCCAGGTGGACTCAAAGGTGTCACTGAAAAATTTGTTGCATCAATATTCATTATATCGAAGAAATGTGGACAGTATACTGTTGTGGTAGTGAGACCAAAGATACAATTCCTATTTTGTGCATTTTCATGTGCATGTCATTACTCATTTAATATCCATACTGTTTCCGAAAATGGTGTATACATGCAACAAAATGGAACCCATTTATTCGGTAATTGCAGCACAGTTTGTGAGGAAGTTTCTGGCCACAAGGCCATTTATAGACATGCCGCATATCCACCACTTTCAACAGCTGGCACAAAATAAAAACCTTGAGTGGCAGGGTAGAGAAATAGGCTTTCCAGTGTAACCTGGCAACAAGACGTTGCTAAGCGATCAATGCTACAATGCTGCGACTATACTCCTGCATTATTAGCCTTTTAAACACACAAAGTTGACTTGTGTTGATTATCTGTGTTTGCGTGTGTTGTTAATTAGCGCCCTCCATCACTGCTCGCTACGGGCGCCTCACACCGTGCCGGGCTGTTGCCATGCAGCATATGTTGCTGTTTTAATTGTTTTTGTTCTCGGCTGAAACTGAAAGATTATCTCTGGCTCTGAATGTTATCCCCAATTGGAAAGAGGTCTATTTCTGGCTCTCCAGTGGTGAAAGTTGACACCATTTCCTTGCTTGCTCTTTCTGCTCATGAATGCAGTGTTTCTGGTGTACGTAAGTAGTACTGTGTTGTTTTCATCTTGTATGTATTTTCCCCTTTGGTGTACTTGGCCTAATTTAATCAGCGTGTAAATGCGCGTGGGCGCCACTGATGTCTTATAAACTCCGCTCTGTCAGATGACTCTCATCTGTTCTGGGAATTGTGGATAGGTGTCTCGAAATGGAACAGTGACCAATCTTCCCTCCCTCCCTCCCTCCCTCTCTTCCTCAATCCATCTCTCCCTCCCCCTCTCTCTCCCTCCATCTCTCTCCCCCCTTCTCCCACACTCCCTCCCTCCCTCCCTCCCTCCCTCCCTCCCTCCCTCCATCTCTCTCTCCTTCCCTCACTCCTTCCATCTCTCCCTCCCTTCATCTCTCTCTTCCTTCCTTCCTCCCTCCATCTCTCTACCTCCCAATCCCCCTCCCTCCCTCCATCTCTCTCTCCCTCTCACTCTCCCCTCCTCCCACCCTCCCTCCCTTTCTCCCTCCCTCCTTCCATCTCTCTCTCCCTCTCTCCCTCCATCACCCTCCATCTCTTCCTCCCTTCCTTCCCTCACTCCTTCCATCTCTCCCTCCCTCCCTCCATCTCCCCCTCCCTCCATCTCTCTCTCCCCACCTTCCCTCACTCCTCCCTCCCTCCCTCCCTCCCTCCCTCCCTCCATCCCTCCCTCCCTCCAGTGATCATGTCCATCACAGAAGAGGAGGTGTTGGACATGTTATCCAGTGAAATCTGTCCTCTGAGGTCACCGCGTGACGGCCAATCGGAGTGCAGGAAAGTTGGAGGAAATGTAAACGTCTGCCTTTCACTGTGTTCGCGAGGCGGCACACGACAGTATCAATATTTCGGCAGACGCTTTTAGACACACGCATTAAAAATGACTCGCTGAAGTGGGTCAGGCGTCTACCTCAAGGACGCACTCTGGTAGACGGCCACATCAGGGTTCGAACCGGCAGCCGTTTGTCTGGGAGTGCGTCGGCCCACTGCGGTCGGCCGTGGGTTTCCTACGCGGGCGGACAGCTTCTCTCATGCATTCTGCTGAATCCTGTTAGAGATAGTTCATTATTTCCTCTGGGGACATTGCCTTAACCGTGTTAATGAGATCGCTACTTTCTCTGAAGCCCAGCAGATATAATGCACGCACGCACATGCACGCACATGCACGCACATACACACACACGTTCACAGGCACACACACACACACACACACACACATTCACAGGCACACACACACACACACACACACACACACACACACACACACACACACACACACACACACACACACACACACACACACACACACGTTATTTTGCAGGCCCACACCCACACACACCTACATTTATCTTCATTACTGGCTTTGTTGAACCGGGGATCGTCCAAAAGGATGTAATCTCACATCTGGACAATCTGGCTAAACGATTTGACTCTGGTCCATCTGGGCCGCTGGCGGAATCACATCAGAGGACTTATTTATTAGCAGAGGAAGCTGAACAAAGAGGAGTGTTTGTTTTATCAAGGAATGGCATGCCTGGTTGGATCAACGCTGATCACATCACTGTCAGTTTGCTCAGCTGCGAGGAAACTAGAAAGTGGATTTTTTTTTTGCTGTGTTTATTTCCTATTTCCTCCTCGATGGCAGCTCTCTCTCTCTCTCTCTCTCTCTCTCTCTCTCTCTCTCTCTCTCTCTCTCTCTCTCTCTCTCTCTCTCTCTCTCATGAGGAGTGTTTCTGAGAGAGATGTGAGATCTACAGTGTTAACCACCATCACTAGTCTGGCAGTCAGAGGAGGGAGAAAACAGAGCGAGAGAGAGAGCCCACCAAGGTGACGGAGAGAGAGAGAGAGAAAGAGAGAGAAAGAGAGAGAGAGAGAGAGAGACAGAGACAGAGAGAGAGAGGGTGCCCATCAAAGGGAGAGAGAGAGCTTAACACGTAGAGAGAGAGAGAGAGAGAGAGAGAGAGAGAGAGAGAGATAGAAAGAGCGAGAGTGAAAGAGAGAGAGAGAGAGAGAGAGAGAGTGAGAGAGAGATATCAAACAAAAGCAAAAAAAACGAGAATGACAGAAAAAGCAAGGATGAATAAATGCAGCGATGTGTTGTGTTTACAATGAAATGTGAACGAACAAAGGAAGTATTGGACAAAATAAAGACCCATAGCCGTAGAGCGACAGAAAGACGGATGGAAGGACAGGCAGACAGACTTTAGACTTACAGACAGACATATGTAGACAAGCAGGCAGAAAGACAGACAGACAGAAATATGTACAGACAAGCAGGCAGGAAGACAGACAGACAGACAGACAGACATATGTACAAACATCAGACAGACAGACAGGCAGACAGACATATGTACAGGCAGACTTGGTTGAATTAAAGGTGGGTGTGAGCCCAGCCGGGGTAGTCCAGGTCACACAGGACACAGAGACTTCCTGGTTCGCCTGTGATTGGCTTGAAAACCTCTCTCTCTCTCTCCCTCTCTCTCTCTCTCTCTCTCTCTCTCCTTTCTTTCTTTGCTCTCTCTCTGCTCTCGCTCTCTCTCTCTTCCTACGCCAGCACTAGTCCTGGCTGAATGGCTCTGAAACATGCCATGAATATTTCATGGCTTTCAGTCTGTGTTTGTGTGTGTGTGTGTGTGTGTGTTTGTGTTTGTGTGTCGGAGAAATATCATTTTCTATTTGTCTCTCTATCTGTATGTGTGTGTGTGTGTGTGTGTGTGCGTCTTTATGTATTTACGAGAACGAGAAAGGCACAGAAAGGCAGAATGGGAAAGTGTAGAGTGTAGATGAAGCGTGTGTGTTTGTGTGTGTTTGTGTGTGTTTGCCTTTGTATTGACATATTTTCCCTATTTACTCCTGTGTGACCCAGTATTGCACCAATGAGTTGCTCTACTCCCACCAGTCAACAGTGGTGTCTGTGTGTTTGTTTTCTTTTTCGCTGCTATTCACACTGTAATCCCTGACACACCTGCCTGCGTCCGACCCGTCACTCATTCCCTCTCCTCAGCCCGTCTCTGATCCGAGGTGATGCGACTCCCACCATCAGAGTCGACGTTCTTTAACCGCGACTCCTGATGATGTTGATCCCACCTGATGACTCCTGAGTGGCTTCACAGCGTGGCGCCGGACTGTCAGTGACAGCTCCACAACCCCCCCGCTCTCTTTGGCATCGTAGGCCACAGCTGGGCGAGGGCCGCTGGGGGAGAACATGGTGGGCCCCCCCCCCCGCTCCTCCATGGAGGACCAAGAGTTGGAGGTGTTGTTGGGGGTCTTGCTGGTGTCTACGCTGCCCTCCAGAGAAGGACCGCACTTTGCAGTCAGCACAAAATCCCATTTATTTTCTAATGGAGTCGTTTGATACTCTAAAAGAAGAGTTGCTTTTGGAAATGCTTGAAAATCACCATTTGACAAATATTCATTATCAACATACCAATACTTTGTGTAACCAATGAATCACATTCTCACGATCAGATGCGTTTTTTGATCTTTAAACCTTTGTAACCAGGATGTCCTTAACGCGCCGTGCCGATAAATAAGACATTCTATGGCACATCAATCCGAGGTGGGAATTCTGGAACGTTACTCCTACGAATATCGGTTCTCAACCCGAAGGTCTGGGTTGGGTGCCGTGTCCCCCCGTGCTTACCCTGAGTGGGTCTGGGCGCCATGCGTCTCAGGAGGGAGAGCGGGTTGGCGTTTAACTGGAAGGTCGCTGGTTCGATCCCCGGCTCCTCCTAGCGGAGCGTGGAGGTGTCCCTGAGCAAGACGCCTCCCCCTGACTGCTGCTGACCAGGCGGCCGTCGCCCCGCGTGGTGACACGCCGTCGGGGTGTGAATGTGTTCATGAAGGGGTGAATGTTGGGCAGTGTTGTAAAGTGCTTTGAGTGGCTACTGGTTAGATAAGCGCTGTATGAATGCAGTGGATTAATTAATACATTTCTTCTTCTCTCCGTCCAGACGAGGAAGAGGAAGGCGTGCGGAACATGGCCCCTCTCTCCCCCCTGGAGAGCTTCTTCTCCGACGACGACTCGCTCAAACAGCAGAAGAAGAAGAAGACCAAGAAGATGAAGGAGGGGAAAATGCCCAAGGTGAAGAAGAGGAAAAAGGAGGTAAGCCGTCGGCCGACGACGACCCCATCCCCGTGACAACGACCCCGTCCCCGTGACAATGACCCCGTCCCCGTGACAACGACCCCGTCCCCGTGACAACGACCCCGTCCCCGTGACAACGACCCCGTCCCCGTGACAACGACCGCATCCCCGTGACAACGACCCCATCCCCGTGACAACGACCCCGTCCCCGTGACAACGACCCCGTCCCCGTGATAACGACCCCGTCCCCGTGACAACGACCCCATCCCCGTGACAACGACCCTGTCCCTGTGACAACGACCCCGTCCCCGTGACAACGACCCCGTCCCCGTGACATCGACCCCGCCCACGGGACAACGACCCTGTCCCAGCGACTACTTCCTTCCTGTGATTTGTGTTTGTATCGTCTGGAGCCCCCCCGCCCTCCAGGCCATGCCGCTCTGTTCAGAATGTGCTCGTTTGGCTGGCAGGCAGCAGGTGTGTTTGGCTGCAGGATGAATCTCTAATCTAATGACGACGAGATGGCGAGTGGACGCCCGGGCTGGGGGTGTTGGCAGTTAGCTCCGCCGCGGTCGCTGGCCAGGCAGTGGGAACCACTCCGCGCTGAGTGCCAGTTCAGAGGGAGGGCTCCCACTGGTGGGGGGCGGGGAGGGGACGCTAATCTGGCACCCAGCAGACCTACTCTGTTAAAGCAGGGCCTTGGGGGGCAGAGAGCCCTTTCATAGCCGTGGGGGGGCTCAGCCCGGTCAGAGCCGTGGTGTATTCCACAGTAGCCAGCTTGCAGTGTTGATTTGAAACTTTTTCTGACAACGGTTTCCTGAAGAGAGTTTGCCATTTTGCCACCGGCTAGGAGAAAAGATGAATTTACCAGGAATGGCTGAATTAGTTTTTGCTGTTAGCCAATTACGATCCTTCAGATCCCCGCCTCCAGCAACATGATTGGTCAAAACAAAGCGAGGAAGCGAATGAAAGGGGAATACTCTGTGGTCTGCCGTCAGACTTTAGACGACTCAACTGAAGTCTGATCAGTGAGACCGGGGGGCTCCAGCTGCAGTGGGGGGCGTGAGTCTGCGGCCCGGCGAGCCGAGCTGTGGTGGTGAGAGAGCTCCCTCTGGAGGGGCAGAGCCCCGTCCCCCCAGGGCGGACTGTCGGCCCGCTGCGGCCCCCTCTGGACGGGCAGCGTCTCCAGACTGTCGGCCCGCTGCGGCCCCCTCTGGACGGGCAGCGTCTCCAGACTGTCGGCCCGCTGCGGCCCCCTCTGGACGGGCAGCGTCTCCAGACTGTCGGCCCGCTGCGGGCCCCTCTGGACGGGCAGCGTCTCCAGACTGTCGGCCCGCTGCGGCCCCCTCTGGACGGGCAGCGTCTCCAGACTGTCGGCCCGCTGCGGCCCCCTCTGGACGGGCAGCGTCTCCAGACTGTCGGCCCGCTGCGGCCCCCTCTGGACGGGCAGCGTCTCCAGACTGTCGGCCCGCTGCGGCCCCCCTCTGGACGGGCAGCGTCTCCAGACTGTCGGCCCGCTGCGGCCCCCTCTGGACGGGCAGCGTCTCCAGACTGTCGGCCTGCTGCGGCCCCCTCTGGACGGGCAGCGTCTCCAGACTGTCGGCCCGCTGCGGGCCCCTCTGGACGGGCAGCGTCTCCAGCGCTGCTCGCTGTAGCAGCGCTGGGACGCCTCCCCCAGCCCTTCCCCGTAGGGAGGGGGGGCCGTCCAGTTAACTGACCTCCAGGGAGGGGGGCCGTCCAGTTAACTGACCTCCAGGGAGGGGGGCCGTCCAGTTAACTGACCTCCAGGGAGGGGGGCCGTCCAGTTAACTGACCTCCAGGGAGGGGGGCCATCCTGTTATCCAACTTGAGCCCTGCGCGGAGCTCCGCTGGCTGTCAGTGGATCTGATGAATGACCCCCCCCCCCAGTGTGTCCCCTCCCCCCCATCCTCTCCTGTTGGACTTGGATTCCCCCAGACCTGTTTGTGTGTGTGAGTTTGTGTGTGTGCGTGTGTGTGTTTGTGTGCGTGTGTGGGTCTGGTGTGTGCGTCCGTGCGTGGATTGTGCGTGCATTTGTGAGTGTGTGCCTGAGTGCATGCACATGCACGCGTGTCTGTGTGTGTGTGTGTGTGTGTGTGTGTGTCTGTGTGCGTGTGTGTGTGTGTGTCTGTGTCTGTGTGTGTGTGTGTGTGTGTGTGTGTGTGTGTGTGTGTGTGTGTGTGTGTGTGTGTCTGTGTGTGTGTGTGTGTGTGTGTGTGTGTGTGTCTGTGTCTGTGTCTGTGTCTGTGTGTGTGTGTGTGTGTGTGTGTCTGTGTGTCTGTGTGTCTGTGTCTGTGTGTGTGTGTGTGTGTGTGTGTGTGTGTCTGTGTGTGTGTGTGTGTGTGAGAGCTGGAGGACTGTATCTGTATTCCTGGCCAACTCTCTGCCTGTGTTGACGCGGGGAGTGAAGGTGGTGCAGGGGGGGGGGGGGGGGGTGGAGAAGTGTAGTATCCATGGCCAGGGGGGCTCAGGAAGGGTGGTGGGGGGGGGGGGGGGGCGCCAGGTTGAAGACCGCCCCACAGTGATGGCGTGCACCCCCCTTTTGACCACACTGCCGTCGGCCATTTAGCTACCAGATGACAAACACTCCCACCCCCCCCTCCCCGGGTCCCCCCCCCCCTCCCCGGGTCCCGCCCCCCCTCCCCGGTCCCGCCCCCCCCTCCCCGGGGTCCCGCACCCCCACCGTCCCGCCCCGCCCCCCCTCCCCGGGTCCCACCCCCCCCCCCGGTCCCCGCCCCCCCCGCCCCCCCCCGTCCCCCCCCCCGTCCCGCCCCCCCTCCCCGGGTCCCGCCCTCCCTCCCCGGTCCCGCCCCCCCCTCCCCGGGTCACCAGACAGCGCTCCCGCTCTGCTGGGTCAGTCCCAGGTTTGGCTTTCATTTGTTCTTTGTTCTTTCATTTATTTTCTTTTTCTTTCTTTCTTTCTTTCTTTCTTTCTTTCTTTCTTTCTTTCTTTCTTTCTTTCTTTCTTTCTTTCTTTCTTTCTTTCTTTCTTTCATTTGTTCTTTGTTTCCACCTGCATTCTTCCTTTTTGCCTCTCATTTGTTCCTGTTTTCTTCCAATGTACCTCTGGTGTCTGTCTGTCTGTCTGGTGTCTGTCTGGTGTCTGTCTAGTGTCTGTCTGGTGTCTGTCTGTCTGTCTGGTGTCTGTCTGGTGTCTGTCTGGTGTCTGTCTGGTGTCTGTCTGGTGTCTGTCTGGTGTCTGTCTGTCTGTCTGGTGTCTGTCTGTCTGTCTGGTGTCTGTCTGTCTGTCTGGTGTCTATCCGGTGTCTGTCTGGTGTCTGTCTGGTGTCTGTCTGTCTGTCTGGTGTCTGTCTGTCTGTCTGGTGTCTATCTGGTGTCTGTCTGTCTGTCTAGTGTCTGTCTGGTGTCTGTCTGGTGTCTGCCTGGTGTCTGTCTAGTGTCTGTCTGGTGTCTGTCTGGTGTCTGTCTGGTGTCTGTCTAGTGTCTGTCTGGTGTCTGTCTGGTGTCTGTCTAGTGTCTGTCTGGTGTCTGTCTAGTGTCTGTCTGGTGTCTGTCTGGTGTCTTTGTGGTGTCTGTCTGGTGTCTGTCTGGTGTCTGTCTGTCTGGTGTCTGTCTGTCTGGTGTCTGTCCGTGTCTGTCTGGTGTCTGTCTGGTGTCTGTCCGGTGTCTGTCTGGTGTCTGTCTGGTGTCTGTCTGGTGTCTGTCCGGTGTCTGTCTGGTGTCTGTCTGTCTGTCTGGTGTCTGTCTGGTGTCTGTCTGTCTGTCTGTCTGGTGTCTGTCTGGTGTCTGTCTGGTGTCTGTCTGGTTTCTGTCTGTCTGTTGTCTTTCCGGTGTCTGTCTGTCTGTCTGGTGTCTGTCTGGTGTCTGTCTGGTGTCTGTCCGGTGTCCGTCTGGTGCCTGTCTGGCCCCCCTCTCTCAGAGTGTGCCTGTTCCCTCCTCGCCCCCCTGTTCCCACCACACACCTGTCCAGGTGTAGAGGTCCCTCCTACCTCCTGCTGCTCTCCTGGCGCTGGGAGGGGGGAGACCTGAGGCAGCTGACGGACGGGAGGCTCGTTAGACACCGACAGGAAGGCTGCATGCCGTTAGTGGCTCGCTCAGGAATTCTTTATTAATTTATAGTTTTACATTTTTCATTTTGGGACAATATGAAATAATCATAACAATAATCCGTTCAATTAATGGAGCGTTGTTCGTGGCGCTCAGATCCACTTTACATGAGTTTAAAAGGATCATAAAAGCAACACATTAAAACAACCAACACGACGTTAACGCGGTTCTGGTCGGGTTTGATTCGGGGTTTGGATACGGACCGATCGCTGACTCAGGCGTGTTTGGGGGGGCAGGGTGCTCTGTCACCCCAGGTACCTCACACGACCCTCGGGGGTGCTGGAGCCAGGAGGCTGGCATCGGAGGGGTGGAGCCAGGAGGCTGGCATCGGAGGGGTGGAGCCAGGAGGCTGGCATCGGAGGGGTGGAGCCAGGAGGCTGGCATCGGAGGGGTGGAGCCAGGAGGCTGGCATCGGAGGGGTGGAGCCAGGAGGCTGGCATCGGAGGGGTGGAGCCGGGGGGAAGGAGTGTGGTGGGGGGGCAGGTTGGGGTAGGAGGCCCCGGTGATGGAGAGCTCTGTGACTGAGAAGAGCCGTGATCAGAGCCTGTGGTGGTTCTGGAGGATGTGTTCACGGTAGCACATTAGAAGCACATTGTAATACCCTTATAAAACTCCAACTCCAACTAGAACAGGTAATTAGTGTGGGATCAGGATTTGATCCTTCAAGATGTGATTGGATCATGAGATGTGCGTTGGGAAATAAGCCAATAAGAGGCTTTGTTTGAGGTATAGAGTGGATCTGATTGGATGCCAGCACAGTTATCCAGCACAGTTAACGTCATCAACGTCCACAGGATCTCATCTGAACAGGATGTATGTTCAATGCGTGGACGTACTTTGCTGAACAATGGAGAATAACATTGAATTCTCTAAAAAGGCGAAAAAGTCTATTTTCATTTCTAGGTGGCTAGGACGTGTCTTTGGGAATCTGGCGTGTGACTTATTAATTTATTTTGCATAATTTGTCAGTAGCGCTCTCTTCTGTTCTCTGGCTTGTCACCAGGCGGTAGAATGAGCAGGACAAAGGAATCCTTCTCCAAACGACCAGTCGCTCTGACAGAGACCAAAACAACGTCCTCCAAGGATGTCCAAATGTGAAAGTATAAAGCTAAGGTATGATGAGGGTGTCTATCCATGATAAGAATTGTTATCCTATGCTGCTCTGCTTTACATCTCATAATACCGTTATAAATAACGAGATGAGATATGATGCACTTTATTAATCCCACATAGGGAGTTCTAGAATGGAGGTGTTTCAGATCATGGACGGAGGGAAGGAGACGCACAGTCTGAGCTTTCAGAGGAGAGTGGAGGCAGACCGCGGTGGATCGGCTCAGCCTGAGGCCAGCGCTGGTGCTTCATCCAGATTTATGGATTGGTTTCTGATTTCAGGCTAAACAATTACACAACAATTAGAATAAGACAATAAAACTCAGCATATTCAATCTCCCTCTACTCTCCCTTCATCCTCCACCTCCCTCTACTCAACCTTCATCCTCCACCTCCCTCTACTCCACCTTCATCCTCCACCTCCCTCTACTCCACCTTCATCCTCCACCTCCCTGTATCTGATGCAGTCCTCAGAACCAAACTGAGAGCATTGCTGCTGACGGCGCTTCTCTGGATCAGCCCGAGGACCGCCACCCCATCTGTCGGGGTGCGTCGGGGCTCCAGGCTGTGGTGCGTCGGGGCTCCAGGCTGTGGTGCGGTGGGGCTCCAGGCTGTGGTGCGTCGGGGCTCCAGGCTGTGGTGCGTCGGGGCTCCAGGCTGTGGTGCGTCAGGGCTCCAGGCTGGGGTTTGGTGGAGCTCCAGGCTGTGGTACGGTGGGGCTCCAGGCTGTGGTGCGTCGGGGCTCCAGGCTCTGGTGGGGCTCCAGGCTGGGGTACGGTGGGGCTCCAGGCTGTGGTGCGCCAGGGCTCCAGGCTGTGGTGCGTCAGGGCTCCAGGCTGGGGTACGGTGGGCTCCAGGCTGGGGTACGATGGGGCTCCAGGCTGTGGTGCGTCGGGGCTCCAGGCTGCGTTGGGGCTCCAGGCTGGGGTACGGTGGGGCTCCAGGCTGCGTTGGGTTCCAGGCTGGGGTACGGTGGGGCTCCAGGCTGTGGTGCGTCGGGGCTCCAGGCTGCGTTGGGGCTCCAGGCTGGGGTACGGTGGGGCTCCAGGCTGTGGTGCGTCGGGGCTCCAGGCTGCGTTGGGGCTCCAGGCTGTGGTGCGTCGGGGCTCCAGGCTG
>NC_082394.1:741610-756610 GCF_031168955.1 Gadus macrocephalus
GGAAGAGGAGGATGATGACGACGATGACGATGGCAACATGAAGGTAGATGACGAGATGACTTCAGTGATCACATGGTCAAACACACACACACACAGACACGAACATACACACCCATATCCACAGCTATTATTCGGATGACTTTGATATTTTTTCTCAGTAGACTCATAACGACCGTTATTGATCTATCATTACACACATGCTGCCATGACCATGTGCTGAAAAAGTTCAAAGGCAAACGTTGACATCAAAGCCACTCTAACATTGTCATGTTTCTATTAATCTTCTTAAAGAATATCCCTCAACAATACTTCAAACGATTGCTGAGAAATATTCAATTTCATATTACGGACCCCAAAACAAAAGAATCTGTAAGAGTTGTTATGACGACAGGTCAGAGTTCCCCTGGAGTCTGTACAGCCTCCCCCCTTAACCCCCATATCCACCCCCCTTAACCCCCATATCCACCCCCCTTAACCCCCATATCCACCCCCCTTAACCCCCATATCCACCCCCCTTAACCCCCATATCCACCCCCCTTAACCCCCATATCCACCCCCCCTTAACCCCCATATCCACCCCCCTTAACCCCCATATCCACCCCCCTTAACCCCCATATCCACCCCCCTTAACCCCCATATCCACCCCCCTTAACCCCCATATCCACCCCCCCTTAACCCCCATATCCAGCCCCCCTTAACCCCCATATCCACCCCCCTTAACCCCCATATCCACCCCCCCTTAACCCCCATATCCACCCCCCCTTAACCCCCATATCCAGCCCCCCTTAACCCCCATATCCACCCCCCCTTAACCCCCATATCCAGCCCCCCTTAACCCCCATATCCACCCCTCCTTAACCCCCATATCCACCCCCCCTTAACCCCCATATCCAGCCCCCCTTAACCCCCATATCCACCCCCCCTTAACCCCCATATCCACCCCCCCTTAACCCCCATATCCACCCCCCTTAACCCCCATATCCACCCCCCCTTAACCCCCATATCCACCCCCCCTTAACCCCCATATCCACCCCCCCTTAACCCCCATATCCACCCCCCCTTAACCCCCATATCCACCCCCCCTTAACCCCCATATCCAGCCCCCCTTAACCCCCATATCCAGCCCCCCTTAACCCCCATATCCACCCCCCCTTAACCCCCATATCCACCCCTCCTTAACCCCCATATCCACCCCCCCTTAACCCCCATATCCAGCCCCCCTTAACCCCCATATCCACCCCCCCTTAACCCCCATATCCACCCCCCCTTAACCCCCATATCCACCCCCCTTAACCCCCATATCCACCCCCCCTTAACCCCCATATCCACCCCCCTTAACCCCCATATCCACCCCCCCTTAACCCCCATATCCACCCCCCCTTAACCCCCATATCCAGCCCCCCACCACCCCTATACGCACTTATTGTATCTTGTATTTTCTGGCCCTTAATGTACGCACTCATTGTATGTTGTACGTCCTGGCACTTAATAATAGTACTTTCATTGTGTAGCATCCTATCCTAGCTATCTCTGTTGTATACGGGGAATGGGTTAACCTGGTGATAGTTAGTGCTTGGTTCTATGAACACCCTTACTGTACCGACCGATACATTGCTTCACTCATTATGACCAGTGTACTGACTGTACTTGGCTTTGGTTGGAGCGTGTGCTAGAGGCCCTGAGTGTAGAGGTCCTTCTGTAACACTCCGTGTCCCAGGAGCCCAAGGCGTGTGCTAGAGGCCCTGAGTGTAGAGGTCCTTCTGTAACACTCCGTGTCCCAGGAGCCCAAGGCGTCGGCCCAGTTGATGCTGGAGTGGGGCCTGGAGGACGTGCAGTACGGCTTCACCGAGGAGGACTACACCACCATCACCAACTACAAGGCCTTCAGCCAGTTCCTCAGGCCAGTGCCTCCGCCGCCTCACACTGTTCTCTCACCACAATCCTTTCTAGATATCATTCATCTCATCTTTTAGACCACGCTAATGTCCTCAGGGAGACATGAACAAACGCTGCTCTGAGTCTCAGACGGAAATCACGAATCTCTCGCTATTCTTTACCGTGTTCCCGACTGATTAGCTGGCTGGCTAGTTTGCCGGCTAGCTGTCTTGCTCACCAGCTGGATGACTTAACCAGCTGGCTATCGGGCTAACTTGTTAATTATTTGGTTGGCTGACTGACTGGTCGGCTTACTGGTTGGCTGACTGGCCATCTGGCTGAATTACTGGCTAGCTGTTAATTATTTGCTTCATTGACTGACTAGACAACTCACTACTGGCTTATTGGCTAGCCGCGCTGCCTGCTGACTGGCTGTCTGACTGACTGTCTGCCTGCTGGCTGTCTGGCTGTCTGACTCACTGTCTGCCTGCTGACTGACTGTCTGCCTGCTGGCTGTCTGGCTGTCTGACTGGCTGACTGGCTGCTGGCTGTCTGACTGACTGTCTGCCTGCTGGCTGTCTGACTGACTGTCTGCCTGCTGACTGACTGTCTGCCTGCCTGTTTGGCTGTCTGACTGACTGACTGGCTTCTTCCCCGGCTGTCTCGCTGTGTGTAAGCCGGCTCTCTGACAAAGTGGAGCAGGCCCCCTGGAGCCGCGCTGAGCCGTCGGCCGGCGGGCCGGGGCCCAGGGCCGGGCCCGGAGACAGGGCCGGGGCCCGGGGCCGGGGACAGGGCCGGGGGCCGGGGCCGGGGGACGGAGCTGAGACCGGGGGGCCGGGGCCCGGGGCCGGGCCCGGAGACAGGGCCGGGGGCCGGGGACAGGGCCGGGGCCCGGGGACGGAGCTGAGACCGGGGGGCCCCCGAGCTCAGAGCCACTGATCTGACTCAGGAGACGGCATCTGACCCGACCGCTTTCCCTACCCCCCCAGAGCATGACAGTCCAGTGGGGGGGTCCGCTGCCCAGAGGGGGGGGGGGGGGCACATAATGAATAACCACTGCTTCCCCCCTCAGGCCTCTAATCGCTAAGAAGAACCCCAAGATCCCCATGTCCAAGATGATGACCGTGCTGGGCGCCAAGTGGCGCGAGTTCAGCGCCAACAACCCCTTCAAAGGCTCCTCGGCCAACGCCGTGGCCGCCGCCGTGGCCGCCGCCGTGGAAACGGTTACCGTGACGCAGCCCGTCTCCTTCAGCAGCAGCAGCGGCAGCCAGCCGGGGTCCGGCCTGGGGCTGCTGAAGAAGGCCAAGACCAAGGAGGGGAAGGGTAGGTGGTCCGGGGGGGGCGAGGCCCAGACCAGCCCCTTAAGACCAAACATACAAGCAAAAGGACCACACTCCAACAATGCTCCCCAAAGGGGAGCATTGTTGGAGTGTGTGACCTTGTGCTTATATGTTTGGTCTTATGTTCAGTATTCACTTTTTATTATGTCTGTATTGGGGGTAAGGACCCCCTCGAAAATGAGATGCTACATCTCAAGGGGCTATCCTTGAGATAAAGAATAAACAATAAAGAGGTTGTTGGCGCAGTGATGAATCCCAACGTCTTAGCTGCACACTAGTGCCATGTATCTGAGTTTATTGTGAGTCTCTTTGTCATTTTATTGGGTACATTTTATCTTATTTGCTGAGGAATTATCTTCTTAAAATCTGTATATTTCAGAGATATTGCTTGGAAGGGAACTGATGATGAGATTGGGGTCTTGAATCAGGAGGTTTCCGGAGCTCTGTACATCGTATTACTGGTCCATCAGTCACCCAGGGCTGGGTGACTAGCACTCTGGAGTCAGGTGACTGAGACAAAGACATGGCCCTTACTGAGGGCAAACTAGCAAACAACACCACGATGGTGCACAGGCAGTGATACACGGGAGAAGTCACCTGATAGGATAAGGAGTGGTTGCCTGAACTCCTCGGACGTTCGCTGGGATTGAGATTTAGTCGGCAATAAACCGGGGGCTCTAAATTAGTCCTAGAGTTGGTATCCCCTTGTTTCCCTCAGCAGACCTTTGCCAAGAACACCTTTGCTGTCCATTAGCTGTGTTTAGCTGGCAGCTCTCCAGCACCGTATTTATGAGAGTGGACGGCTGAGATGAGGTCTTTCCAATCTGCCTCTCAGGACCGGGGGTCAGGAAGAAGAGCAGGAGCTCCAAGGAGGTGAAGAGGAAGGCCAAGCCCAAGAAGACCAAGTCCAAGTCTGGGGGCAGGAAGAAGAGGGCCTCTTCTGTAAGCTGTTGGTTATCACTTTGACTGCCTTTATTTTAGCTTTTGCTAGATTTCATATTAGCCTTTTGGGAACCTTTAGTGAGCTTTGTTTTTCTTCTGATGGGTAGCTTTAGTTAGCTCCTCTGTTAGCTATGGCATTGTTAGTATCATCTGCTGTGTGTGTGTGTGTGTGTGTGTATGATTTTGTGCGTGTGCGTGCGTGTTTGTGTTTGTCTATCCAGAGTGAGGATGACTTCCTGGATGAGTCGGACTTTGATGACATCAGCGTCCACAGCGCCACGGTGCTGTCCGACACCGTGGCAACCGCCGCCGCCGCCGCCAAGAAGAAGGCTCGCCGAGGGAGGAAGAAGAGGAAAAGTACGTCTTTAAACTCCTTAACCGGAAGACTCTTAAACGTCTTACCGGAGGGCTTTTACTCTGAAAGGTCTTACTGGAGGGCTCTTACTCTGAAAGGTCTTACTGGAGGGCTTTTACTATGAAAGGCCTAACTGGAGGGCTTTAATTCTTAAATGTCTGACTGGAGGGCTTTCACTCTGAAACGTCTTACCGGAGGGCTTTTACTCTGAATCGTCTTACTGGAGGGCTTTTACTCTGAAAGGTCTTACTGGAGGGCTCTTACTCTGAACCATCTAACCGGAGGGCTTTTACTCTGAAACGTCTTAGTGGAGGGCTTTTACTCTGACATCTGATACGTGTAAACGTTTGCCTTGAAACATACGAGCAGAAAGCTTTGACTCTGCTATCTTTAACCGCAACGCTTTTACCCTGAAACCTCCTATTGGAGGGCTTTTACTTTAAAGAGTCCTATTGGAGCCCTTTTGCTCTTGAAAGCTTTTCGTCAGTGTTGTGTGAAGTGGGAGGTCTGTATTGTGTGCTTGACCCTGAGAGAGTCTTGCTTCCTACTTATGGTTTTCAAAATGCTCATGAACACTGACACACACACACACACACACTCTAAGATCTAAGATGGCGCCAGATTCGCCACGACGTGTTTCTGTACAATTTCTATACTTTAAAAAAACTATCCTTCTCATTTCTGATAAAAAATAAGCGATACAAAGTAAGTAGGACGAACCTGAGTGGACCTCTTGTGCACATATCTGACCCCTTGACCTTTGACCTGTTGCCCCCCCCCAAGGGGAGGACGGGGACGGCTACGAGACGGACCACCAGGACTACTGCGAGGTGTGCCAGCAGGGCGGCGAGATCATCCTGTGTGACACGTGCCCCCGGGCGTACCACCTGGTGTGTCTGGAGCCCGAGCTGGAGAAGGCCCCGGAGGGCAAGTGGAGCTGCCCCCACTGCGTGAGTCACACCCCCCCCCCTGGAGCACCCCCTAATGATGGGGTCCCCTAGAGCCGCCATCACACTGGGCTGAGAACCACCCTGACCCCCACTGACCCCACTCTGACCCCCACCCTGACCCCCACTGTCCCCACTCTGACCCCCTAATGATGGGGTCCCCTAGAGCCGCCATCACCCTGGGCTGAGAACCACCCTGACCCCCACTGACCCCCCACTGACCCCACTCTGACCCCACCCTGTCCCTCACTGACCACACCCTGACCCCCCACTGACCCCACCCTGACCCTCACTGACCACACCCTGACCCCCCACTGACCCCACTCTGACCCCCCACTGACCCCACTCTGACCCCACCCTGACCCCCACTGACCCCCCACTGACCCCACTCTGACCCCACCCTGACCCTCACTGACCCCACTCTGACCCTGTGGGTGTTGGGTATCTGTGTCTAAGGTGTTCATTAAAGTAAGAGGGCCTTGTTTACCACCAGGTGTGAGTGTGATTAGCCTTACAAACCGTTTCGGAAATCTGCCCCATATGACATCACTAGTGGGCGTGTCCACCTAGATGTGTGCTGGATAGATCAGTCTACCAGCCTACCAAGTGGACTGGAGTAAACGTTGCTCATCTATCCAGCGCAGATCTAGACGGACACGCCCACTAGTGATGTCATATGGGGCAGATTTTCGAAACGGCTTGTAAGGCTAATCCCACTCAGACCTGGTGGTATAAGATGTCTCCTTTAACGTACGAGGGCCTTGTTTACCACCAGGTGGGATGTTGAGGGTCCATCTGGGTTCCATCTCGGCTGTCATCTTTGTTCCGTCTCCGTTGGGGGAATTTAATGTGGACATCCGCATTAATTTCCAAAACCTGCAGACCTATCCACTGGGATGAACCAACTGGTTTCATACCTGTTGGCTAAACCAACTGGTATCATACCAGTGGGCTGAACCAACTGGTATCATACCAGTGGGCTGATCCAACTGGTTTCCCACCCCCATGTGATCCCAATTTAACTGAACTGGATCGGATCAGATGCCAGCAGTATCGTATATAATGCGGCGGCTATTCTGTTACACATTTTTCCTGATTCTTCCCAGTCTGCCTGCTCTTCTCCTGGCTGTCTGTTGTCTGTGGGGAATGGGTGAACCTAGTGATGGTTGGTGCTTGGCACTTGGTTCTTTGAACACTCTTACTGTACCGACAGAGATATATTGTTGTTTCTCTGTCTTCTGACAAATGGACTTATTGTAAGTAAAAGCGTCTGCTAAATGTAAATGTGAATGTATTGATGATGTGTAGCTATCGTTGAGTCATGTCTCCTGCTCTACTGCTGTGACACCTCATTCCTCCTCTTCCTCCTCCTCTTTCTCCTCTTCCTCCTCTTCCTCCTATTCCTCCTCCTTCCTCCTCTTCCTCCTCTTCCTCCTCCTTCCTCCTCCTCCTCCTCTTCCTCCTCTTCCTCCTCCTTCCTCCTCCTCCTCTTCCTCCTCTTCCTCCTCCATCCACCTCCTCCTCCTCTTCCTCCTTCCCCCTCCTCTTCCTCCTCCTCCTCCTCCTCTTCCTCCTCCTCCCCCCTCCTCTTTCTCCTCCTCCTCCTCCTCTTACTCCTCCTTCCTCCTCTTCCTCCTCCTTCCTCCTCTTCCTCCTCCTCTTTCTCCTCTTCCTCCTCTTCCTCCTCCTTCCTCCTCCTCCTCCTCTTCCTCCTCTTCCTCCTCCTTCCTCCTCCTCCTCTTCCTCCTCCTCTTCCTCCTCCATCCACCTCCTCCTCCTCTTCCTCCTTCCCCCTCCTCTTCCTCCTCCTCTTCCTCCTCCTCCTCCTCCTCTTCCTCCTCTTCCTCCTCTTCCTCCTCCTCCTCCCCCCTTCTCTTCCTCCTCTTCCTCCTCCTCCTCCTCTTCCTCCTCTTCCTCCTCTTCCTCCTCCATCCACCTCCTCCTCCTCTTCCTCCTTCCCCCTCCTCTTCCTCCTCCTCCTCCTCTTCCTCCTCCTCCCCCCTCCTCTTTCTCCTCCTCCTCCTCCTCTTACTCCTCCTTCCTCCTCTTCCTCCTCCTCTTTCTCCTCTTCCTCCTCTTCCTCCTCTTCCTCCTCCTTCCTCCTCCTCCTCCTCTTCCTCCTCTTCCTCCTCCTCCTCTTCCTCCTCTTCCTCCTCTTCCTCCTCCATCCACCTCCTCCTCCTCTTCCTCCTTCCCCTCCTCTTCCTCCTCCTCTTCCTCCTCCTCCTCCTCCTCTTACTCCTCCTTCCTCCTCTTCCTCCTCCTCCTCCTCTTCCTCCTCTTCCTCCTCCCCCCTACTCTTCCTTCTCTTCCTCCTCTTCCTCCTCCTCCTCCTCTTCCTCCTCTTCCTCCCTGCGGGCGGCAGGAGAAGGAGGGCATCCAGTGGGAGGCCAAGATGGAGGAGGAGGAGGAGGAGGAGGAGGAGGAGGAGGTGGTGATCGAGGAGGAGGACGACCACATGGAGTTCTGCCGCGTGTGTAAGGACGGCGGGGAGCTGCTGTGCTGCGACACCTGTCCGTCATCCTACCACATCCACTGCCTGAACCCACCCCTCCCCGAGATCCCCAACGGGGAGTGGCTGTGTCCGCGCTGCATGGTGAGAACCCCCCCCCCCCGGACCCTGAGCTGGGCTCCGGGGCTCCTGTTCTGCCACGTTTAAGGGCTGATTATGGTTCTTAGCTGACCCCTTACGTCCAACTCAAGGACCGGACGCACGCCTCACAACAATATGAACCGGGGGCTGTGATTGGTCCGCTCACTTAAACCCGACCCAGAACCAAAGGAGGTTCACGACTGCGTCGAAGCGTCTGCGTGGTCGTTGCGCTGCGTCGACATTGAACCATAATCAGCCCTTCAGATGTCATTACCGTCCTGTTAGAACCACCCAGAACGAGGGGAGCGATGGTCTTTGAGCTGCTGTCCTGTGCGCCTCGTTTGGCGCCGCCTGAGATGTCCTTACCTCCATTGGGGTTCTCTTCAGCTTCACTTTGCCTCTCTGGTCCGTGTCTCCGTCGCCGCTAACAGCAGCCGTTTACCGCCCATCCATTTTTCGCTCTTATTTCATTTCGTCCAGATGGAGAAAATGAATGCAAACATTCTTTGCATTTATTTTTGTATTGCTTGTAATCAGTGTTAAGGTTGAAGCTCCGAGCTCCAGAGCGCGCCGTGTGCCTCAGCCCCAGCCCCTCTCTCTCTGTGCCCCCCAGTGCCCGCCGCTGAAGGGGAAGGTCCAGAAGATCCTCCACTGGACCTGGGGGGAGCCCCCGCTGCCGGCCCAGCCCCCCCCCCGCCCCGACGGCACGCCCACCGACCCGCTGCTCAAGCCCCCGCTGAAGGGCCACCCCGAGAGGGAGTTCTTCGTCAAGTGGGGGGCCCTGTCCTACTGGCACTGCTCCTGGATCAGCGAGCTGCAGGTGAGCTCACAACACCACGAGGACATGGGTTCAGAACCCCACGAGGACATGGGTTCAGAACCCCACGAGGACATGGGTTCAGAACCCCACAAGGACATGGATTCAGAACCCCACGAGGACATGGGTTCAGAACCCCACGAGGACATGGGTTCAGAACCCCACGAGGACATGGGTTCAGAACCCCACGAGGACATGGGTTCAGAACCCCACGAGGACATGGGTTCAGAACCCCACGAGGACATGGGTTCAGAACCCCACGAGGACATGGGTTCAGAACCTCACGAGGACATGGGTTCAGAACCCCACGAGGACATGGGGTCAGAACCCCACGAGGACATGGGTTCAGTTCAGAACACCAGGGGTACGTGGGTTCAGAACCCCACGAGGACATGGGTTCAGAACACCAGGGGTACATGGGGTCAGAACCCCACGAGGACATGGGGTCAGAACCCCACGAGGACATGGGTTCAGAACCCCACGAGGACATGGGTTCAGAACCCCACGAGGACATGGGTTCAGAACCCCACGAGGACATGGGTTCAGAACCCCACGAGGACATGGGGTCAGAACCCCACGAGGACATGGGTTCAGTTCAGAACACCAGGGGTACGTGGGTTCAGAACCCCACGAGGACATGGGTTCAGAACACCAGGGGTACATGGGGTCAGAACCCCACGAGGACATGGGGTCAGAACCCCACGAGGACATGGGTTCAGAACCCAATGAGGACATGGGTTCAGAACCCCACGAGGACATGGGTTCAGAACCCCATGAGGACATGGGTTCAGAACCCCATGAGGACATGGGTTCAGTTCAGAACACCAGGGGTACGTGGGTTCAGAACCCCACGAGGACATGGGTTCAGAACACCAGGGGTACATGGGTTTAGATCACCAGGGGTACATGGGTTCGAGTTAGAGGTCTCCCTCCCTAGGTTCAACCCATGCTATTGCATCCGTAACCTCTGATTGGCTGGGGAAGCCATATCAGCCTGGAAGAGGTTACGGATGCACAGCATGTGTAACCTCCTTTTGCATGCGTGTCCTCCTATTGGCTGATATGGTTACCCGGTCACATGCTGATTAGGCGTTGATGCAACACACCTGGGCTCCACTTACTGAAGCTGAATTGGAGGGGTGTATCCATGGAAACCGGCAGGGATGCCCCCGAATGACAAGAGGATGAAGAAGCATTCCTTTACCGGCGGGGTCCAGGGGATTGGTACCAAAGTGTGCCGTCAGCGCTGTATATACTTTTACAGTAAGTCCTCCCGAGGAGTAGATGGCGGATGTCGTTATCACCACTACCCTCCACTCTTTAGTGGCTTTGGCGCCGAGAGGGACTCTGGTCCAGGTTTTAACAACCCGCGCCTGGAGGCTTATTCTGGGATAAGAGTGGAGCTGTCGGATCCGGCTCTTTATCTGCTCAGGGGACACAGAAGTCTCTCACTGAAGGCCGTCTGAGAGCGACAGATCCCTCTCACCTCGTAACCGCCAGGCCGCTCTCCCCCAGTGGACAACGCTCCTTCAGGGTAAAAGTCCTGCCGTGTCCGGGCCCTCGGCTGTCCTCACCCACTCCAGCAGTCACTCGGGGCTGCGCTGATTAGTCAATCCCGTCGTGTGACTGCGACCCACGTCTTAGCACCACGGCTGGGCTTTTATTTTCTTCAAACCTGGAAGTGCTCCCTCCCTGCAGGGCTCTCCGGCACCACGGCGTGGCTGCCTGCGGAGCACACTTGTGGCTCGGCACTCTTCTGGCGCTCCTCTTGCGGCTGAGCCACACTTTGACAGCAGGTGTTAAAAGAGAGCGAGGGAAGCTGTTCACCGCCTTCCCTCCCGGAGGTATCTCACTGCTGCTCCGACCTGTGGCGCCGTGCCGCCTGCCAGCCTTATGGAGGCTGATTCTCCCATGTCTCACTCCTACTCACCGTTCCCTCGCCGGGCGGCCTGATCCACCGTCGGTGTGAGCTCTGTAGGGAGAGACTTCTAGGAGGCTGAGGTGGTGATGGGGCTCGACACTCAGCCCAAGGTGGTTGTGTTCCGTCCCTCGAGTCCCGTAGCCAAAGCTCTTCAAGAACGACTTATTTTTTTAATGTTTCCGTTTACTTTGAGACACAGCAGCCGCCGAGTGAGGGGGTAGGAGGTACAAGGTGATGAATTGTAAGGCTGCGATGTGATTGTTTTTTCCAACTTACAATGTTCAACATCTGTTACTCGGCCGCGTGAATTGAAACGTGTTATTTCATATCAACGTGGAACATGGTGTGGGCAGTTTGCCGTTTTTTTCGCATTGTGAAAGTATTGCAATGATTTACATCAAGGAATTGTGTGTGTGACATTTTTTTGTGAAGCTGCCACAAATGTCAGAATAGCGTTGTTCAGTTTGGAATGCAGCCTTTGAAGAAAAAACCACGAGCGAGGTCCTTGTGAAAGGGCTCATCGTCTGCCTCACAAGAGCCATCTTGTCTGAAGATGTTTTCAGCTCCATCTTGTTCGACGGCATACCCGTTAGAAACGCACACGAAGCAAACTAAGGAGCAGGAACACGTCATGCATCAGTTATTCACAGTTAGCATTTCCTTTAGCTTTGAGGTTTTACCCAAAGTGTCTCTCAGTGTCTTGTATTCAGGTCATTTAAGAGCCGATGGGGGGCAAGGTTCTCAAGGATGCTACTGGTAGCCAACAGTCATTGGGGGTCAAACCCGGTACCTTTCAGCTGGGATTCCAACACTCCACTACCCAATCCCTCCCTCTGCCTCTTTTAAGACTTTGATCTACTATTGATATTCACCATGAGGTCATTATGCATCGGCCCCTTGTATCCAAACAAAGCAACATGCAGTCAATTGAGGGTAGAGGTCATAGGTCGTGAGGGAACTTGTAGGCTCTAGAAATCAACCAGCGTTGTAGCCACCCCATTGTGACTCATGCCCCTAACACCCTGCTCTGTGGGGGCTTTGCCTAAAGCGCTCTCATCCCGTTAACCGTGCAGTGCAGTGCAGACCCGCTCCCCACAGCTCCCTGGGTGTCCCCTCTGCAGCTGGAGCTCTACCACACCGTCATGTACCGCAACTACCAGCGCAAGAACGACATGGACGAGCCCCCGCCCTTTGACTACGGCTCTGGGGAGGAGGAGCTTAACAACGAGAAGAGGAAGAGCAAGGACCCCCAATACGCCATGATGGAAGAGCGCTTCTACCGCTACGGCATCAAGCCTGAGTGGCTGATCATCCACCGCGTGGTCAACCACAGGTGACCCTGTTGTTGTTGTTGTTGTTTTTGTTGTTGTTGTTGTTGTTGTTGTTCTTCTTCTTCTTCTTCTTCTTCTTCTTCTTCTTCTTCTTCTTCTTCTTCTTCTTCTTCTTCTTCTTCTTCTTCTTCTCCTCCTCCTCCTCCTCCTCCTCCTCCTCACTTGCCTTCCCCCTCGGATGATTGTTTTTTTAAGTACTTTTTCTTCATAAATTCTAGTTGTTCTTCCTGTTTTTATGGGAATAGTTTCACGCCAAATGTTTGTGTCTCATTTTATATAGTATTTTATTTGTATTACTTTTATTGATTGGTGGTTAATTAATGTATGTATTTATTAGACAAGCTTCTATTATCCGTGCACTATGTCTTGAAGCAAGTGTCTGTGATTGCATTTTGAAGTCCTCCATCTTGAGTCTGGCTGTTTGGAATGGTTTAGAACCATTCTGCATCGGGTTACTGGAGCATTAAGAGGACTCCCAGTGCACTCACCTGGGGTTCATTTATAACAGCAGGGAGTTTAAACCTTTATTGACTTGTTTCCCTAGCGCTGCTGACAGAACAATTAGCTTGGGCTAGCGTCTGGGTCTGAGTGGTTTCACATCCTCACATGGGTAGTGATTAGCCGTTCACTGTTTGTTCTATATGTGTGTGTGTGTGTGTGTGTGTGTGTGTGTGTGTGTGTGTGTGTGGTGTGTGTGTGTGTGTGTGTGTGTGTGTGTGTGTGCGCTGGTGTGGGTGTGTGTATACATGGGCGTGTGTGTATGAACTGTGTGATTGCATGAGTGTGTGTGCTTGTTGCTGTGTGTGTGTGTGTGTCTGTGTGTGTGTGAGTGTGGCTGTGTGTGTGTATGTGTGTCTGGGGGATTGTGTGTATAAATGGAAGCGTTTATGTGTACTATGTGACTGCATGCGTGTGTGTGTGTCCCGTGAGCATGTTTATGTGTGTGTTCATGTGTGCTTGCGTGCGTCTGTGGCTGTGTGTGTGTGTGTGTGTGTGTGTGTGTGTGTGTGTGTGTGCGTCTGTGTGTGTGTGTGTGTGTGTGTGTGTGTGTGTGTGTGTAGCTTCGACAAGGACAGTGACGTGCACTACCTGACCAAGTGGAGGGACCTGGCGTACGACCAGAGCACCTGGGAGAGGGACGACTTCGACGTCCCGGACTACGACACGCAGAAGGCCCTCTACTGGGACCACAGGTAGGCCCCCCCCCCACCCCCACCCCCCCCCCCCCCGGTACCTCGGACCCCCGGTAGGCCCCCCCCCCCGGTACCTCGGACCCCCGGTAGGCCCCCCCCCCCCGGTACCTCGGACCCCCGGTAGGCCCCCCCCCCCGGTACCTCGGACCCCCGGTAGGCCCCCCCCCCCCTGTACTGGGACCCCCGGTAGGCCCCCCCCCCCCGGGCGTTGTGTCTTCAACACTCTGCTCTACTTCAGCCTCTCCGGCTTCCCCTCACTGAGCTCCCGTTACTGTGTGGTTTGATTTTATATGCCAGCACACTTTAATACATTCTGCTGCTGTTTTGCCGCACTTTTGGTCTTTAATGAGGATATTTCTGTTCATGCTGTTATTTTGTGTTTTATTGCTTATTGTGTTCATCCAATTGTGTTTACTTTGATGTTTCTGGGTGGAGCTGAGCAACGGTAACAGATAATTTCCTCCGGGATCAATCTGTATCTGTGTCTGTATCTGTTTCTGTGTCTGTGTCTGCGTAACTACCTCAAACAGAAGGTCGTAATAATACTACAAGAATAAATCATTACATTCATATCGCCTTTCAAGACACCCAAAGGGCTTCACACTCCCAGTGTGTCTGTTTTGTTGTGTGTGTGTGCGTGTGTGTGTGTGGGGGGGTTGTATATCACACCTCATCTGCTGCCAGTGTGTAGCACCCACCTGGTTGGGACACGGCAGCCAGTTTGGGCCAGAACGCTCCCCACACCCTGGCTGACACCGCGTGGAGGTGATAAATGATGCATTCCACTTAGAGACGGGTGGGGGGGGGGTTTGGGGGATTAGGGGGGCATGTTGGAACAGAGCAGGTGTGGACGGTGGCCAGGACACAGGGGTTAGGACATGCTCTCATGGCGAGAGCCACGGAGATCAACAGTGAGGAGTTTCACACACCCACACGAGCTAAAAGTGCTCCCTGTTCCAAAGAGGCTTCATATGATAAGCTATTTAATTCAATTTTGTCCGCAAGTCAAAATTTGAGTATGTTACTTTCATTGTGTTAAGTTTTAACAAAAACAAATGATTTTCTACTCCTACACTCTCTCTTTTTTCCTTTTTATGTGCTTTTCTCTTCGGGTTTTTTCTCAGGTTTCCAACGACCACATCTCTCAGCTCACCCTAACTTACTTTTCATAAATGTCACCTAACTGAATCCAATCAAAAGCTTACCTAGCCTTACCTAACCTAATTTCACCCGTACCTAACTAAAATCTAATCGCCCAGGCCTCACCCCCTCACCCAGCCTGCTATGGTGATCTTTGTTGGCATGGAGCGGGCTCTCACACGGTGCTGCGGGCTTCCTCCACAGAGAGCAGATACTCGGGGAGGACCAGCGCCCCCTGCTGGTCAAGAGGGGGAAGAAGTTAAAGGAAGACCATCCCAAGAGGGAAATCCCCCCTGACGCTCCCATCATCGATGTGAGTTGACCAATCACAAGGCACTGTGAGCTCTGTATTCCTCCTCATAGTTTTAGAAGTTCAGCCTGAACTGTTTAGAGGCCGAAATGTTACTGGGTTTGGTTCAATATTCGCATATTCTTTTTTAAATCGTATCGTTTTAATTTAAACATAAATGCCATTCACAATGACTACTAGTACTACTACTACCACTACTTCATCTACTTCTACTACTCTTAGGACTCTTTCTGCTC